>NW_015112713.1:24406-75598 GCF_001443285.1 Poecilia latipinna | reverse complement strand
AAAAATAAATAATAATTGTGTGATCGGTATCGGTGATCGGCCCTCATGGGTGATCGGTATCGGAAGGAAAAAACCTGATCAGCACATCTCTAGTTGCAACATAAGATGTGTAAAGTTTCAAGGGGTACGAATGGCTCTGGAAGACAATGTACTGTATATAATTGCCAGTTGAAAGCAATCAACCACTCCAGGACATTTAGCCCAAGGATAATCAATAAAAGTAAGCAGGGCTGTTAATACCTGTTTGCTGAGGGTTTAAAAAATGATAATTGGAAAACCATTCACAATTGGCATAACAAGCAATTAAATAATTTAAATGAGTCCTGAGTCTATCATGAATACCAATTAAGGAGCATGATTGCATACGTCTGGCCTTTTTATTATTTTTAGAAGGATGAGTTAATTGATTGGAGAAAAAAAATCTAGTTGCGCTTGAATTTGATTTCTTGCAGGCATGGCAGCCTGAGGAGTTAGATCTGAATTGGGATCCTTCACAGAGTAACTAACAGGCCCAGAATTGATTAGTTTAATTCATTATAACATGTCACCATCCAGTTGAGCTCTTTAGACATGAACTATAGATGCAGCTTTGTTAACAAATACTCTTAAAAACCACGCAAGTGCATTTTCTGAAGCAATTTTCTATACAGAGCGAAACTTCAATTTCTAAATCAAAATTAGCCCAAAGAAATACTGCAACAATGGATTGCTACAGGCTTAACTGGTCTTAAATTTATAATATGAAGCTGACAAGCTGAAATAGAATCCAGTTTGAATGGCAAAGTTGTACAATAGCCTGTAGTCAAAACTGACAGACTGTCTGCAACCTTTCAGCATGTAAAACCATAATTTTTCTTATTTTCATTCTAATCTTTAATAGGAAAGGCTAGCTGGAGACCTGCCTGAAATCTCATAAACCCTATACAATTAGAATTAAAGGAAGTCTTTACTTGGGTGGAGGGCATAGTTGTAAAAATGTGTATAAAAACACGGAAATTGAACTTTTTTCTTTTAAAAAAGCACCTTACACTCCAATTATTTTCCCTATCTTGAAACGAGCCTGAGGGGAAGCTTTAAATAGCAGAGAATTAATGAAATAACTTAGGAGCAATACAGCCGAAGCCCTGATAGTGGAGACAACCGCATGAAGCAGTTACATGGTGTAAAAATATCAGAGAACATCAAGCTGAGACTACCAGATGGAGAGATGGCCACCCAAGGTAGAGCATGTCAGTGACAAAGCATGACATGCAATAGAAAACAAAAACAGATCTGTACTGCCCTCTGTCGGTGGGCTATGTTGTTACACTAAATTAAACTAGTTTAAAAAAAAAAAAAACCTTGCCTGACTTTACTTTTTTATTTGTAATATTTGCAGTAAGAAATCTTTAACCACCAATCAATGTGAGCATATACTTTAATTTAAATAACTCAACATTTTTGTGACAAACTCAACACAAGAGTATAAACAGACAACTACATACCGTGTTGACATTGCAGCTCTGCAGCTCAAACAGAAGACAAATGGAATTATAAATTTATTAACATGCTAAGTATGACGCGTCTCGTCCCGTAGGAGCGCTAACGAAGTATAAAAATTAGAAAAGTACAAATAACAGCATTGTAAACAACATGTAGAAAAGAGAATAAAACTGCAAATCTGGAATAAAAGTTAATCATTCTCCTTTCATAAAATGATTTTTTGATTAATGATTAATCTTGTAAATGCAAAAATTGTGCCTCAAACTGAGACTAATAGCAAAATTCCCAATTATTGGGATGCCTGTAGTGTTTTCTACTCTTGATTTAGGGGTTTCTGACTTTTTCAAATAACCCAACAATTAATATTGAAAAATACATTATAGAAGTACAAAATATGAAAATGTACAGGTTAAGTGTAACACTGTGGAAACAGGCTGAAAAACCCTTAAACTTTAAAAAAAAAATTCTAGTTACACTGAAATGATTAAACATTGAGTGAGTTTCCTTGACTATCAATACAGACAACTGCAAAATTGAGAACACCTTCCCTGCTTCCAAAGGTTTTAAGAGGGAAAGCTGAAAAATGAAACGTACTTTATGATTTAATCATAACCAGTGAAGATAAAATATCTAAAGCTGGGGAAAAAAAGGCAATAACTTCATAGAAACTGATGTGGCCGTTCATCAATCTCATAAAGGATGATAGGTTTTTTGAAAACAATCTGAAACCCAGCCTTTTACACTGAGACCTTAAGTCACACATGAATTATTAATGTTAAAATATAACTGAATAAATACATAATAGTTGCCAGAAGAAAACTTATGTCTAAAGAGGAAAATTGCAGCATAAAATTTGAAACAAAACAACTTTGCAGAGATGTGTCCAAACTGGGGGCATTTGGCCATCATGCACAGCAACATGATCAAACAGGTTGAAAATTTAAAAACAGCATATCAGCAAAACCACATAATTCCAACTGTGGTTCCATAAACTACTGAATCAAGGGCTGGACTTTGATTTTCTTCGACTATACTGGCAGAAAAGGATATTTTTACCTAATGACTGTACATAACCGTGCTGCCTGTGAGCTGGATTGTGCTGCACAAAAACATTCCTCATTAGATGAGGAAAAAGAAGAACATGAAGACCAGACATACGGTGGTCAGATTAAAAATTGCTACATCAGTATATATCCTTTATGAAGTGCATGGTATCCCGACACTAGAAAAGGGAGACGGGGTAAGAGGGAAGCCCTTTTGGAGGCTGCGGCTGATTTCAGCCTCTTTAAGCTCGTTTAAGCTTGTCGATGTGGAAGGTTAGTTTGAGAGCGGGCCCAAGCTTCAGACCCATGTATTTCATCATTACGTCGCTGCGCAGCAACAGAAGGGCTTTGCCATCAATCTCCTGCAACAAAAGGAGAAAACCACACAAACCGCTTTAAGCACTACAGAAATACATGACTGCTACTCATTTCTATGGGAAGAATTTAAATAATTAGAATGAAAAAAGGCTATCTGATCTCTCTGATGAAAGGGCAAAAAGAATGCATACGTGTTTTCTGAAGAGATTGGCGTGAGGAGCCAGAACTGGGTCAATGTCTCGAATGTACTGCATGACTTCCTCGACAGTCCACAGATTTGGGTCCTGACCGCTGGGTCTGGGGCTCTCCCGAAAACTGCCTGAAAAAGAAATAAAAAAAAATACTAAATTAAGACAAGGAAGGTTAGGCCTGAAATTTGTATTTTTAAGAATCCAACAATTATTATTTTCTTTTTCATAAAAAAAAAAAACAAAAAAAAAAAAACATGTTTTATATATATTATAATTCATTTAGAAACGGGGGACAGAGACAGGCACATTCCACACGTTACATGTCAATTTGAACATCATTGAAAAGTATATTTATTTCAGTTGCTTAATTTAAAAAAGTGAAACTCGTGTCATTTAGATTTGTTACAGAGGGTTATATCTGACGCACTTATGTATTTTTACTCTGATGATTATGGCTTGTGGCACATACAAAAATCATTTTGTTTCTTAGAGTACTATAAAATACATGATTTTCAGATTTTACAATAAGACCAGTTAAAGTGCATACAGATGTCAGAAGCAATACAAAAACAAATGCAGCACATTGACTTGATTTCTGATTATTTGCACACAAGTATGATATCAGAGACGGAATCTCTGAAAACTAGACAGGCAGAATGTTTTCCAGATCGTTCCACCTGCAGAGCTGTCGGAAGATTTTAACAGTGATACTGCTCCAACTTTCAGGGGTTTAAGTGTCTGTTATGGCCTTAAGTAAAAGAAAAAGGCCTTTATAAGGGGTTATTACCCCTTTATAGAAATCTCTTCAAGTATTCCATTAGCTTAATTAAAGTCTAAGGAAATTGAAAGATGATTAAATGATTAACCTCCTGCTCCAAAATTTAATACCACTCTCTACCAATCTATGAGCTACAGTTTAACTACCTCCTTTTATATGATCATTTAAAGCTTTACTGGACCAGTCAAAGCAGTCATTTTTAAATTAAAATCTTTACATAAAATGTGCTGAACCGAGAATTTAGAGCCATTTAATATGTATAAACCTAATGTTCGGAGAAGCTCCATCCATCGTAAATGTGCAAATTCAAACAAAAAAGGCATCAAAACATATACTGTATATATATAAAAAAAAAAAGATTGTAGAAAAATATGACCACTACTGAGCCTTAATTAATTTCTTTCTGTGTTTTGAGAACACAAAGCTCTCAATTAACATTTAACAACACAAAATAATCAATAACCAAGTCAATTTATTCAATCAAATCTGATTTAAGTTTCTATTATGTTAGAAACCACAACTTTTGTAGAAATAGGGATTTATTTATTTATCTTATGAAAGTTAATCCTACAGAACAGAAAGAAGTGACGTCAAAATGACGTCAACATAATTTTTAAAAACGTTTATATTAGCTTTGAAAACTGACCATACACAATCAAGTAACACATCATTTTAATATTTAAACTCCAATTTATTCACAAACCCCCCCCCCAAAAAAAACACACACACACACACACACACACACTATTATTAATATATAAGTGATAACAGTGTTTCACATGGGCTGCCACACTAAATTAACAAATAGAAAGTCCCCTGCTAGACTAAATGACTATAATAATAAGTCTTGCATACCGTCAGTGGAGTGCCTGGGGAGTTTAGCTAGTTTGGAAGTTAGCGGACCGTTGAAGTCCTGTTGGAAGCGCTTTGTGCCTTTGCCTGGGCCCGCGGTCAGGGTGTCTCCAAAACCTCTCCTCTCTGAAATCAGCACATATGAAGCACAGATCAACAGCTGATTCAGAGTTACAAAAAAAGTTGCTATATAAATGAGCTGACCAGATGGCATAAAGCACAGAAAAAAAACCTAACAAAAAAAAAAAAAACAGGCTTCTCATTTAGGGAAGAAGGCAGGGAGGCAAAAACAACCTGGGCAAGGCCAGAGAAAAACACTCAGTGATCTAGTGGCTACTCATTTAGGGCAGATGTTTATACAGTTATCAGGCTTTAAATATGAGTTATATGTAACTAGAGCAGACTAAGACAAACAACCTAAATTGGAAAAAATATAGTTGTTTTAATGCATTACTATCAGGACAACAGAAGTTTCCCGACTAAAGAAAATCAGCCATGCTGTTAAATTGAAATTGGGAAAATTCCAGCTGATGCAGCCCACCTAGTGATGAGATGAACATAAATAATGTGCCTGTGGTGATATTCCACATGACAAACCAATGTGAGGCAAAAACAATTTAAATTCTGACTGTTTTTAATCATTTGTAGAGCCAAATGGCTACAAAAAATGTTGAGTAAAGGCGCATCTCACTCTCCTGAGTGAAATGCGCGTAAAATAAAAAGCATTAATGCCCCCCCTCCTCTCCGTTTTGATATCATCATTTGATAAATTCTGCTCCTAACATGTTCTCTTAGTGATTTCCATTAATCATGTGGACATAAAATTATTGGAAGACTTGGTCTCCTGCTTCAGAAATTAAGAGCAAGGCTTAAAAAAAAAACATTTTCTATTAAGAGCTAAAAGCGGTTGTCCTATCTGTTCACATACTAGCAGTCTTTTAAGCTCTTATCTGAAAAATGTACCCTGTGGTTACAGCTTTGATATATATATATTTTTATTGAAGTCTAGACACTAAATTAAAGTTTAAAACACTGTATGATGCAAATGAACGGCCACGACGGGAGAACAGTGGATCTGACCTGCAGAGTACGAGTGGCTGTCGTAGTGAACACTTCCTCTGGCCACAGGCTGGCTGCCGAACAGAGCATCGCAGTGAAGGTTGTGACAGAGTTTTTCCAAGAAACGGAGGACGTATGTGACACTGCTGACCGTCGGGAGGGTCAGAGTGTGCTGCTGCTGGTCAAAGAAGGCTGAAAAAACAAACAAACAATATGCTAGGTGGTTGTGGCAATTCACTCGTTTATTTTTTAACATCTCAATTTAATATTTATATGGCAAGAATTCCCTCATTTTCCCTTAAACAGGTCCTCAACTTAAGCACTGCAATCTTCTTTGATTGAAGTGCAACACTGGTTTAGAAAAACAAATCAGTTTAAAGCAAAGCCCGAGATGAAAAAAATGCGTTTATTTTTTCAATGTTCAGTCCACACCTGAAATGACCTCGCCCCCTTGTCCCGACTTGAGGCAGGAGAAGACTGTAGCCTGGTTGTGAGCAGAGTCCACGCAGGCCTGGACGCACTGCTGCAGCACCGAGGAGGCTCGGCCCGGGCCAAAATGGTCTGGCAGCTGCTGGATGCGCCGCTGGTCCAGGTGAGGTCCCACCTTACCGTACTTATTTAGATAAACACAAACTTCAGGAACGAAAAAAAAAAAAAAAAATACAAAAAAGTGGTTTTATTAACTAATAAATCAAAATGTTTTACAAGTGTGTAAAGGTATTAACTGTAGATAATTTATATCAAAACAAGTGTCTTTGTAACATCCAGTGGCGTAGCAAAAATGATTCCTGTCTCCACTGTAGCTGCATGAGAAATCTTAACGTTCCCAAATAGTAGAGTTTAGTGGCAGAGTCCTCTGCCGTTAGTTCTGGTTAAGGCTGCACATAAAGCAGCACCAACATCAGTATCGGCCGATATTAGTCATTTTTTAACGCATCAGAAACAGTTGGTCCTGTGGTATGGATTTTGTTTGGTTACGTAGCAGTGATTTGCAGTGTGGTTGGGTATTTTTCAATATCAGCTGCAGATTGCAAAACCAATATATTAATGTCAGATATCAATAATGGCCCAAATGTTCATATCAGTGCAACCCCTGTTTTAGTGTCACTTTTTGGAGTTGCGCTACATTGCAGACCTAGTTGCACACAAACGTTTCCTGCATGTGTTCAGGGGTAAAACAACACTGCATTTGTTCTGTGCATGTGTGAACAAAACAGCATATCCTGTACAGGACTGCAGTGGATACTTTTGGTAGATTAGACGTACCGTTATACCTCTAGTAAAACACAACCTTGGATATTTTACTGCTAAGACAACACAAAGTAACCGATAGTGTGCATGTAAACAAAAGCAGAAATATGTCACACCGAGCTCATCTGAAATGCACTTAATATTCAAAAACAACAAAACTAAATGCTAAAAATAATAAACTTTTTCTGGACCCGTGGCTATTTTATTTTATTTTTTTACCAGTGGGAGCCTGAAGTGCAGAGTTGGGAATAGTTGCGTTGTCTTGGGGTACAGTACTGGTGTCCGGCTCTGGAGTGCTGCTGGTGGGAGACGTTGGGACCAGATTAGGTAGAACTCGTGGTTTTCTCTGCATGAACATACAAAAATTACAACGCTTAAGTGATGAATTACCAGAGGATTATTTAATGAGAAAAATCAATTCACATACACACCCCACTAGTAAGAGATTTACTTCTAAAAATAAATTTTAAAACTTGTAATTTTCCTCCCAATTCACAAATATGCACGTTTTAAGATGGTGCATCATGCAAAATCTGAATATAATACATTTAAATTTGTAATTTAAATTTCTACAATATTTTAGCAAAGCTGTCAGATTGGACCATAAACTACTGTTAACTTTTCCAATAGAAAATGTTCATATATTTGTTCCCAACAAGATATAAATCAAAACAATCTAATAATTTAAGTGAAGCCTTTGCTTTGATTAATAAAGTGATGGCAATATTCATCTTCCAGGGAAGAGGTTATAATAAATGTGAAAGCTGTGACAGATTCCTGACGCAACCAACATCTAAATATGTAAACATATATTTTTATGTTAGGTAAATGATCACACACTTTATACGATACTCTTAAAAATGACTATGACTTTTTTATAGCCATTTATCCTTAAAAAAAAATCTATAATCTTAGATCCTAGTGATCTATTTACGATAACGTTTCTGTTTCTGGACAAATACCTTGCTGCCAGGTTTGGGCCCTCGTTTCTTTGGGATCTTGATTGGTTCTGCTTCTGGTTCTGCCTGGGCTTGGGCCTGGGCCTGTTGTAGAGCAATCCTCTGAGCCCAACTAGCAAGCAGTCTGCCTCTGGTTCTCCCTGGTCCAGCTGCTGGCCGTCCTGGACCGGTCAGAGAGTCCTCAAACCAGCCATCTCTCTTTCCCCATCCCAGCTGCAAATACAGTAGAAAGGTCAGAGCAACAACTCACTTACTAATATAATAAAAAAAAAGCAGCACAATAAAAACTGCAACATCAGAGTTGCTTCAGAAACTCATGCTCAGCTCATCTTAATGACCATTAAAACCCAACCAGAAGCCTTCACTTCAGAAGGTAGTCTGATTTTCACAGTCCAAAACTGGAAGGAAAGCCTTAAGCTTTTAGTCATTAACTGAAAAATGAAACCCTTACCAAATGTTTAAAATAACCCAATCACCTTGTTATTGTCTCATCAACAACATAATAATTTAACAAATAACAAAAGCCCTTTCATTCTGTGATCTAGATGCAATCTACATGGAATAGGGGTTGAAGTCGACTCTTACAAACGTCCATGTGCTCCCAAGAGCAGCTAGCAACATGCTACAATAGCTCAATGTGTTTATGGCTCACTACTCCAACACAGACACAGAAGGCATGTACTGCCCGACACTCGCCTACCTTGCTGCCTGGCTTAGGACCTCGTTTCTTGGGGATCTTGATGGGCTCCAAATCCTTTCCTGGCTGGACGCTCTGCGATACCAACGTAGAAGGCTTTTGGCTCCAGGGTCCCGTGATTTTTGTTTTCCTGCGGCCGGGCTTCCGACCTCTCTGACCTGGAGGTCTGCCCACCGTCGGGGTGGGATTCATTGCTGGGGTTTCCACACTACCTTCTGTCGGTGTCCCAAGGCTCTTTGGCAGCACAGCTGAACCGGCAGAGATTGATAAGCACACAGTGTATAGTTTGAATAAAACTCCTGTCACCGGTATGTAAAAACACTATCAGTATCTGAGACTGTCTCAATCTGGTTGTCTCCTGCAAATGATGACTGTAAAACACAGCGATGGAAAAGTCCAAATTTCTTCAATTGAACTTATATATGATGAAGATGAAAGCCCCTCATACAAAACGGAATGACACAGAAGCTCTTTGTGTTTTGTGAATTAAGCAGCAGCCCAGACGCCATTACAGACATCTACTTTGTTCCTAAAACTTTTCAGAGATATTCCAAGAGGATGTAATATTGGCTGCAAGCTTAGATTTTCCCACAGGAATTTCTCCAGTACATCTGCGGATGAAAATGTAGGAACAAACCAGCTAAAGTCCTATACCTACAAGTGTGTGTGTAGTTGAGTTTCATAGCATCTTACACATTTTCTTCTGATCTGCACTTAGCTTTCTGCTCACTTGCCTGTATTTTGGACTGTGCTATTCTGATAAAGACAGAAACCATTGTCTTTATCTAAACCCCTTTTTTTTTTTTCAAAGAGAAAAAAATAAAGAAATAGCATACTTTCCAGGAAATTTCACATGTTCATTCTACATATTACCACTTCTCTATTTGCAGAACAAAATGTTTTTCAAAACACTTGAACATGTGCAGCAGTGTAACCCAGATGTCAAACAAACTCAGATAGTTTCACTCTCTCGGAGCTGCTTCAGGAATGACAAAGTACGCTTCAAACTGTAGAGTTCTTGACATTGAGAGAGTAGAAAGGAGAGCGGAAAGAAAAGAGCATAGCAAGAAAAGCACTACCTTGTGCAGTTAAGACAACTTTGTGTTGCTTCACAGGTATTGTTAAAAGTTTTTCAATAAAATAACGTTAAACATTGAAGGTTATTGTGACCTTATAACAGCTAACATTGTTAGTTATTTATTTAAAATCAGCATCGGCCAAGATCGGAGTCAGCAGGTCAGAGTTTTTAACGATTGGTGAAAACAGCACCGATCGTGCTGTCTTCTATAATACAAGGACTAGTTTTGTTGTATTATTTGGCAAGGCTAAAAATTAGCAAAACACACGATGTGCAATAAAGTTGGTAAATGTCGTGATGACAATATGATTTGCAGCATAGAAATACTCAACACAACAGTGCTGATGTCGTTCTGTTTTTTGTTGCGTTTCCATGCAGATTCCAGTCAATGAAAAACAGTTTTACTGGTTACATTTATGGACACAACTTAACTGTAGTTTCTTAATAAATTTGCATCCAGGCAATGTAAATGTCTGATTGTTCAATAACAAACAGTCATCAGCCAAATTATTCATGGCACACAGCCTGATACTGGTGCTAATTCACTGCAGTTCAAACAATTATTTGAAATATAGATTTTGGAACATGATTTGTTAGGTTTCCTGATTATATTTGAGCTCATTAAACGAATGACATGAAGTACGACTGACTTAAAATTGTTTCCAGGCTCCAGCTAAGCATTGGGAATCTGAAGTTAAAAACAAGAATGTGTTGAAAAAGAAAGGCTTATAATATCTGCCTTTAACTTAGAAATGGATACAACTAAAGCCTGAAATGCACAATCGCCTTTTAAATCCTATGATTAAATCTTAACAGACAAAAATATTCCAAAACTCCTCTGTAAAAACACACTCTTCCTCTGACGGTGGCAAAACTCACATCAACCTCTGAGAGAACAACCACACGGTCAAACATTAAAGAGAGCCAACAACATTAAAACAAGCCAAGCAAGCGATGCACTTTGCCATCAGGAAAGTGCGCCGTGCGTGCGAAAACAACCACAGACAAAAAAGGAAGTTAAAGTTTAGTGAAGATTTCTGCTTTTAAATGCACCTGCGGGTCTGTGCACACACACAGGCTCGCACACATACACTGCACAAACAAAAATGTAGCGGTGTTCACCCTGAATCGACCACTGGCAGATTTGTGAGAGATATGGCCACATTCATTAGCGCAGGTCTTGGCCCGTGGGGGTTGTATTTAATAAACACTTTCACACAGCAGCGGCGGCGATCAATGCAACGGTCGTCTGCAGGCTGCTGCTACGTCTCAGGAGGGACCAGCAGCTCGGCTGGGAGAAAATCACCTGATTGATCCCAAACTGATTCGAACTGAACTCTTGGTAACATATTTAAAAGTGTAAAGAGCTTGAAGTTACAATCAATCGCAGTTGTTGTAAATACAGCCGAATGAATGCATTACAAGCAAGCTCCTGTCTTCCCCCTCCTTTGAGTTCACCGAGTTCACAATGACACCACTGCCAGCATCATATTACAGCAACATTACTTCCAATAAAGGGGATTTTAATTTCTTACCACTGCAGTTGTAATTTTATTAAATTAACTCACCCCACAGCTCAAACACAAAACCCAAAAGTTTGAGGCTGTCTGCGCTGATGTCCTCAGATTCACCCTCTCTTGATGTCCGATCCTCTTTTCCCTCGCCTCCTCTGCAATACTCCTCCTTCCGCTCCTTGGCGATCCACCCCTCTTCCTTTCTCCCCTCCCTCCATCTAGTAACAATGTAAACAATTCATCTTTCAAGGCATTTGCCTGTCTTTTCTCTCTGCTTCCTGCCACTCTGCTGAAGGAAACTCTTTCCAAGGTGTTTAATCAGACTCTGGATGCCAGAGCGTCAAAGGGAGAGGGGCCTGTGGAGGGGCACCCAGCCTCGCTTCAACCACGTCACAGTCCAGTCTGCCAGCTGGGTGGCCGCCAGACCTTCATAAAACACTAGCAGTCCACAGAAAGAGCCCAGCCTCCACATTTCCCTCCTTTCTTTCCCTCCTTCACATGCGAGGGACTCTACAGATGAGAAGGGCTGACCTTGTGGCAGACAACCCTGGTCTCACTACTTCCTATGAAGTTTCCTGTACGATAAACGGCTTTGCTCTTGTTTCAAGTCCTAACCGAATCTCATGTCTTGAGCTAAAGAGAAGAAAAAACAAAATAACATGGCTGCCACTTCTGAAATGTTACAGCTTTAAAAACCAAGAGTGTCCTGCTTAAGCAAACAATAAAAATAACTTATCATGAAGTTAGATGTCATAGGCGTTGTAAACACGCTCCTTTAGATGAAAAGCAGACCCAAAAGAGTATAAACAGCTTAAACAGCAATGAGACGAAGCCATATGATGCTAAAAATGTAAAGGCAGAATTCCAGTCAGACAGACTCCTGGCTTCAAGCATGACACACATATTTTAGAAAAGCTCACCGACACAAAGCAAGTCAAAGAGAAATCAGGACATCTGAAGCGTCTCACTGCTGTGTCCATGCTTCCTGTTAATAGTTAGACATTTTTAGACTAGAGCACATGTTTAAGGGGAACAAAGTTGCTGTAGGAGGACGTGGTGAGCGAATGGGTTTGGCAGATTTGGAGCCCCATTAACACTGTTCTGTTTTTAGCTGCCATAGAGGCCGTGCACATGCCTCAAATTGGCTCGTGGGAGTGGTTTAATGAGCAAAAAAGGAGAACTGCTAGAAAGATATTCAGAGATGCAACAATTATGCTTTTTCTGGCCAGTACTGACTTCAGGCTTTTGGTTCTGAAGATTATTGCCGATTATCAATTCTTATCTCTGCCAGATGTCTGGAATTATTTTGTATTTCCCTTTTTTTTTTTTTTTTAGATGTTTAAATGCTTGGATGTAAAAAGTATGATGTTAACATCTTACAAACTAAGAAGTACATAAGATATCAGCAGTTTTAGTACAAAAGATGCATTTTGTTCAGTCATATTTCTTTTCCAGTTTAAAGTGAGAATATTAACAACATTACAATTAATTTTTGCAAACAAGTGGAACGCTTCAGTAGTTCCTCCTTCTGGGATTCAATGGAAAACCAGGTGTTTTGGTTTAGTACAGTTCCCAACATACCGACCACACCATGCAACTCTCACCAATGGAGCAACAAAAATAAATCAAAACCAAACCATTGACGATGCTACGGCCAGTTTTTTACTGGTTTTACACCACAGGTTTGGTTTCTCAGAGACAGTGGACTGCGGTGCTAGGATGCGAGTCTTCCACACAAATCTCATTATTTCTCAGATTACACAATGTCTTAATTTATTAACCATGCTAATCAGCTGGCAGTGTTCTCAAACATTACCAGTTGTGCATCGATGTTCTTTGATAGTTACACACAGTATTTAAAATTGTCCTTAGTATCCCACCTGGGACAAGACAACACAGTCAGAAACTGTGTTGATGGATACAGTGACTGTAACCGCAGCTTCATGCTGCACACTTAAAGTATATGATAGGTGATAGCAATAAAAAAAAAATAAATAAAAGCAGAAATATGAAGTATTCCTGTGCTAAGTTCAGCTTTATTAAACTCCTTTTGTCTTATATTGCTTGGTGCCTAAAGTTATGTGATTGGTTATGTGATTGAGATAAGACACCACCCCCCTGTGGCCCTGCAGGGATGAACGAGAATAGAGGACGGATGGAGGGATCTGTCCACTCTGTGAGCCTTCCTCTGGTTTCTGACCACAGTGATTTTCTTCCTTTGGCTCAGTGAGTGAAACAGCACCAATTTATCAGTACCAGCACAAATACATTGGAGTTAAGCAAGAAGCAGCAGCACTACTTTGGCACTGGAAGCAGTTTGGTGGAAAGAAATCCCACATTCTCGTCCAACTTTAACACTTTAAGACATAACAGTCCACAATGGCTTCAATACTGGTGAAAAGACACTTCTCTCCCTTAATGTTTCCACTAGTCGTACAAACAAACAAAAAAAATAAAAATTATGCAAACTATGCAACAGTTGGGGTCCAAACCTTTGGTGCCAGGCGGTTGAAGGTTGTCTCCAGTGAGGGAACACCAGCCGACTGGGAATATGTCCCGCGAGTCATAGCGGCAGTAGTAATCAAAGGCTCCACGCCATCCGTCAAAGGTGACCAGCACCTCAACTCCACGCAATGCGCCGACCGTCGCCGGGCAGATAAAGTGTGGATTTTTCCGATCCACCGCCTCCAGCTTCATTCCCACCTGGAAAGAGTTTTGCTCTGGAGCGGGAGGCTCCTGCTGGGGAAGACGGAGACACAAAGGGAGTCAGATATTGATTATTGGGTGCAAAGAATATATCTGCTGTGATAGAGAGGCAGAAACTTGTGCTCCGTTCTTCTGTGAAAGATTGGACCTTCTTATGCCGATTTTAGCAAGTTCTGTTTAAGAGCTGTTAACACATGTATAAAGATAAAATATATATATATATATATATATATATATTAAAAATGTTTTATAGTCATTTTGCTGTAATTATTTGTATTAGAGGCAGAGGCAACATAATGATGTGTGAGAGAGCAGTTGTTATAAACAGGGTTTTACTGATATCTGAAATAGAGAAAATTATAGTTGATATTTTTACAGTCAATGACCTTTTATAATAGCAATTTTAGTGTGACTCACATTATTAGAACTGCAGACACTGTGTGCATTTCCTATAGAACATAGAGCCTAACTTAACTGACATCTCCAATTGGTTGTATTTCCAAATCTAGCAAGTTTCAACAGAGAGTAGAAGTCTTGCTTCCTATCCTGCAGACTAAATGAAATGCATGTTTCAACATGCTGCAATAAATAAAGTCTCCTCCTTAATGCCATCTTACACCTACACGGTTCCTCTAAATTCACTGTAAACGCATTCCAGGGCTGCCCAAATCTAAACTTTTGCAGGACTTGCAGTTTTTTGTGTTTCTGTCAATAAGGGAGTAGCCAAATAACCAAACATGTTTATTTTACCCTCCACACAAACTCAAGCATGTTTTTCTGAACAGGTTTTTCTTAACTTTGTACAGGTACCTTGTGAAAAATGCGAGAGGGAGCCATTTCAGCCCCATTTAACGTCTTCAGCAGAAACATGGGCCAGGAAGACGCATTGAGACGGAAACCTGAAAGAGATAGTCATTTGATTTAGGACTGAATGATTAAATCTGTGTTACAAACCACCGGGAGGCAGAAATGATAACTTAACAGGAAACAATTGTTTTTACTTTAATCTGCCCAGAAATATGTAAATAGTTCTCCTGCTTGTGAATTGATAACCTGACAAAGAAAACTGGTCACAAAACTGTCAGACGTCATTTATTTTTCTCATAGATGGAAGAAGGAAACATTTTTAACTACTTTTCAAAAGTACAAAAAAAGACACACACTAAAGATCATGTTTTTTTCAGAATTAATACAGAAATAACTAAGGCATTCCAAAATGTGACACAAAAATATTGACATGCAGAAACATAATGCAGTTACTGACCTCTAGAGGACAAACTACAGAAAGCCTCGCTAAGACAAAGTAAGAAGCCTCTGCATGTTTTCCTCTCACCTAGCGGGGGCTGGAGCATGCCTCCGCTTTTTTCACAGCTGCCAATCGGCTGGATCTCCGAGGAATCCACCAGGCGCCAAAAGTCGTTCTTATTGTCTGACCCGTCGAGGCGCAGTCGCAGTCGCGAGCCCGTCAGGCCGACCACTGTGGCGATGCAGGTGGACGTGGTGTTCCTGGGGTCCTGGGCCTCCAGCTTCATCCCCACCTTGAACTCGTTAAGTGGAGGAGTCGGACTCTGTGTGGTGATGACACACAGATGAGCCGGGTAAAAAAAAGCGGCAAAACTGTACAGTGGCGAAAGGAGAAATTTGAGCTAAGATTGAAAAGCTGTGATCACCTGTTTGAAACATGAAGAAGGAGCGGCAGTAGCCCCGGTTTCTTTCAAGTATTTCTCCCAGCTGAAGTGCCCTGCAGCAGAAAAAGTTGAAAGTATGAAGGTAAATCTACTGCATGTCAGATCAAAAACATAACATAACACGCTTGGGGTTTCTATGATCAATATAAAAATTGCAGCTCTACTTATTAAATGACATAAACAACAGAACATCATTTTTAAAGCAGTGACTTGTCCCGGTTATTGGTACCTTGGTACTGTGAGGGCACCCGGGAGGGCCGTCCACTCCGAGCATGCTTGATAATTCGGGCGTCTTTCCATTCTAGAGCTGCAAAACAAGGGTTGCAAAACAATCTCTTTTTCTTAAATTCCTCATTTGTGTCTTGCAATAACTGTCAAATATCCCTGCTCAATGTATCAACTGGGGATGGTTTTAACATCCAAATTCTATGCTTAAAGAGTAGCATAAAAGTGAACTATCAAGAATGAGAAGCAAGACTGACTGCTGCGTATTGTTTCCAGACTCCTACCTTTTTGTGGCACAGGTTTCCTCATGCTCCAACAATATAGACCAGCTAACACACCAGTGTTCTCCTCTGGAAAGACACAATAATCTCAGATAAACAAAATAATTCATAATAATACATTTGGGAAATCTGTGTATCTAAAAGAAAATCAAGATAGTGGTGACAGTTATGCCATTAAAAACCAGGAAATAAGCATTACAGTGTGAATATAATTTTTAATCTTAAAGCTCAATAACTTGATGGTGCCCTTGTTTTACTGACATGATGCTGTTAGCTACTTTAACCCAGAATGATACAGACTAATATGAAAAATCACATAATAGGAGTGAGTTTAATATGTATAAGTGCTTTACCGGTACGAGTTCAGACTGAATATGGGACATCACAGTTAAACACTGTTAACCAAAAAAGAATTGTCTATAAAGTATAATTATGCAGTAACCTGCACACAAATTATTAGTTTCTACTAACTGAATTGAACCCACTGATGACAGTCAGCAGCTCTAAGAGTTGAATTTTCAGTCCACATTTAAGTAAAATTATTGATGAATTATTTAGTGCTTAAAAGTAGCCTATGTTATAATTTCTCATGAAGATGTTGCATAATCTGCTTGTTATTTCTTGTACCTTGCTTGATATTTCAGTCATATTTCCCTTTATGCAAAGTAACTGTCCCCAACCTTTGTCTTGTTTTTATGAGCATGACGCAGCAATCAATCGACAAAAGAATGAAATTAGTCAAATCTCTCTTGATTCATTCATTAAGTGCATTGAGTTCCACCAAACAGTGTACCAGTGTGTGAATCATTAGTATGTACTTTGATGCACCTTCTGAGTTTAATAAAAAATAAGATAGTTGGACATGTTTTAATATATAAATGGGGTAATTCTATATATATATATATATTTATTTCCAAACTACAATGGAGGTCGCTCTTTTATTAAATATCATCCCCATTAAAAATGAAACGCATCAAAATCAGAAGCAGCTGATCAAACAGTAAAGAGAACCAGAAATTGGTATTGGCCAACAAATCCAGATTGGTGCATCTCTACTCCTAACTGTAAAGACAGTAGTTTAAAATACTGATTGTTTAACAGGTTCTTAAAGTATGTAAGGGAGACATGAGTAGAATTAGGATTGCAAAAGATGAAAGGTTAACACTTAAAATCAGTCAACGCCCTGCCCGTCATCATAGGAACAGGTCAGGGTTAAACTAATATGGACAAGCTCGTCAAGAAACTCACTATCCTACTGTAAGCTTAATAATATAACAAACACACCCAAAATATAATAATAGCAATCTATGCAGCAGCCACAGCTTTACTACAGGCTAAAAACAAAGTAAGAGAAACAAAGCAAAACAGTTAATAATCTAGCAAATCTTTCCACCAAAAATATAACCGCTGTATGAATGCTTTCATTAATTAACTAAGCCTGAATAAATATGCTTTGACAAAGGATTCAGTTTCCGTTAAATTGTGCAAGTCTTATAAACAAGCTTACCTTAAAACTTCATAACCGTTGGACAGCCTCTCTCTTCCCCTTTCAATAGAAATGCGCCTTTTTCCTCCGCCAAGGGGGATGGCGTCCGAATTAAAGCGACCCCGCTCCTTGTTTTCAAAGCTGGAGAAGCGACAGGAAGACTGGCATTAGACACTCGTCCCCCCTGATGCTAACACAGGGGTCCTGCTGATTTACCCGTCTGGCTTCTATATCTGGGGGACTGTACGCTGCTGTAAACGGACACACTATCGCAGCTTACATTCCCATAAATAAATCCAGATCCCCAACACAAAGCCAAACACATGGAAACCCCCTCCTTCGTTTTCTCCTGAGCTATTTTTTCACAATATTTTCATTTAGCAGCAAAAAAAAAAAACATGCGAAGTGCTCTGCATTACAGGTAGCGTAACATTTGAAATTAAAACAAGTAGTGCATGAAATACAACATGCATGCAGTTAGTGGACACGCAACATCCTACAGGATACGCTAAACACATGCAACCAGACATGCCCACTGCACTGGAAGCTAGCCTAGCATGCTAACTCCCTGACCCGATGGCAAATATTAGCATTAGCAAAACCGGAGCCCAGCGGGACCGCTGAGTTCATCCAACGGTAGTCCGGACTCGACCCTGAGCGGAACCTGAAGCGAGTCGCCCGTCGGTTGGTCCGGGGAAGTTTACCTTGCTTTGTAAGGTAGAAATGTATTTCAAACGTAGATTTACCGCTTGTCCGCCATTTTTTTTTCAACAAGATGAGGAGGGGGTGTTTTGCCAGCATTTCTACTTGGACGGGCAGGCAGGCGGACGGTGAGACTGCAGCAACAAACTGCAGAACAACGCCTACTAGCGGTCATAATGCAATGCAATACAATTTATATCTATCTATCTATCTATCTATCTATCTATCTATCTATCTATCTATCTATCTATCTATCTGTCTGTCTGTCTGTCTGTCTGTCTGTCTGTCTGTCTGTCTGTCTGTCTGTCTGTCTGTCATCGACAATAAAGTAAAGTCTGCATTCCAATGAGGCTCATTTTTCAGATTAAAAGTTGAACTATGAACTGAATTAATGATGATTAACAAGCATCAACTCTGATACATAGTGTATGCACAAGTATGAACTTACTATTTATTTTATGTTGCTTTCCACTGATGACATTGTAGAATTTATGTGTACTTTTTGTATGTACTTTATATTATTAGACTTACTGTGTAAAAAAATAGACAATGTGAAACTGCACAAATTTTCATTTTTGAACTTTTCCTGAGATGAGCAACAATATTTTTCTAATGTATTTTAGCCTAAGTTATGTATTTTAAATCATTTAATTGCCATGGCTATCTAATAGTCACATATTCTAAATGGAATAAGGAATAACCACCTTATTATGTGAATAGCCATTTCATAGCTATATGAATAGCTATGAAATGGGTATGTGAATATTTGATTATTTATTGAGAAATTTGCTCAATATCAGTTCTTCTGGACACACTAGTTTAAACGATGCTCTTGTTTTATGAATTAAAAATATGTCTGCATAATATCAACAAAAACATGATTGTCATTGCATGTTAAGTTTAATTTAGTATTCTTTACACATTCTGTTCTGTCTGTTCTCTACTTTCTCTTCTGGAGACAAAAAAAAAAAAAAAAATCAAAGAACGGCAAAGCATATATTGCCAGAGTGAAACCTGTGCAAAGTTTTAAAATGAATATTGCTAAGCTATAATACAACAGTATTTGAGACGCTCTACTACATCTACATTATCTAAAAATATGTTCAAAATAAACTGAAAAAGTGTGAAAATTAAAATTACGCACCATTTGGTAATATCACGCCAATTAGGGGAAGATAGCAACTGTAACTATGTGATTTGGAGAGACACCCAGCAGTTCAATTGTGTGTAATGGTCACCTGGCAGCACAGCTAATGCCCATTTCAGCCTACGCTGGGCAGGCCATGGCCTATTGGCCCCCAGCACACACAGGCAATTATGTTTGGTTTCACACGGTGAAAAGGGTTAATTGGCAGCGCCCACGTGCCTGCTTGGACCTGTTTCACGCTTGTCAGCCTTCATTGCATCAAAGGAAGCTCCAATCCACCGGGTGCCAATATTAGAACACGCACAGACACACTCGCACTCACACTTCATGGCCTTGCCCTGTAAGTGGAATCTGTGTAGCTTAATGCAAGACTTATCGGTAAGGGGACTAGCCACAGATTCACAGAATTAAAACGTCCACAGACCTAAACCCTTTTAGGAGCAGAGTTGCATAAAAAAAACTTAAAAATGCACAACACTGAAGAATAAATGTGTATTTTGGCCATGCAAACATATTATTGTTTTCATTGTTGCATAAACTAACAGACCCTTCAAATCAAAATTGGGGCTTGCTTTCAAGTAGCACCACTAGGGGTCAGTCTTGTCTTTTATAAACTAGGCTTCATAATTCTGACACTTTCGGTTCTTCACATCATGACTCTTATCTGACTACAACGCACTTCATGCATCTTCTGCTTATCTTGGTATCATCTGCTATTATTAACTCATCTGTATTTCCCTGGATTCTGAATGTTCTTTTCCACTGAACATGTTTCGTTTTGTCTTTCATAATATAAAACTTCAGGTCTATATCTGTTGTGTATGGTCATGATTGAGTCGCTCACAGGCTTCCCTTGTTGTTAGAGTTCTTTATTAGAAAATCTTCAACCACTGAGCCAACTAAACCTACGAAGATCTGCTCTTTATAAACCTCTGGCTCTTTAGTTTTAACACATTAGTTTGGATTTGTTAGCTCTCATTGCCTATATATATATATAAATATATATATATATTTAGTACAATTATTTTTTCACAGGAAAGGCAAAAATAATTAAAATGCTATCTTCAGAAAATGTATAAAAGTATTAAACATGTACATGCAGACTGAAAATCACACACAAGTACTCAATGAACGTATTACAGACAAGATATTTTTGGATGGTTATAATAAAAAAAACATATAATTATATACAACATACTGAACAGTAAAACTACACAATCCCTTTTTAACTTATGTAAATGTCTCACTTATAAGAAAACATTTGCTTCACTGAAGCATATAATGTTCATATACAAGACATTTGTCCATGTGCAGCTTCTACATGAAAATATTTTGCAAAACATACATTGTCTTGCAAATTTATTCATACACATTAAACTTTCCCCCATTTTGTTGCCAAAGTGCAATACTGATTTGTCGGTTAATGCCATTAATGTTTTCCTGACGTTTGCCAAGATAGAACAAATCAATGGACTTCAGCAGTGGGTAGTTTTATCAGAAAAACCTTACAGAGATTAAACTAGGAATAAGTGGACTCAGTTACTTCATTTGGTGACTTATGAAAATTGTTTGTACCTTATTAAATAGTAAAAAAGGAGTGGAATAAAAAGGTATCCCTCTCTTCAGGGGTTTTTGTTTGGGTTAAAAACATAAAGTGAAAACCATGCCTCGCAGATGAATCACAATACTTTTCTAAGATACTGTATTAGTTGAGTCATTGCCACAGTCCTTTTCTCCCTGACTTTCTGAAAGCAGTGTGTGTGTTTTATCTGCTTGGAATCTCCTGCTTTTGCTCTTTTCCAGTTATCACACTTAGCAAATTTGGCTCTCATAGCTGGCAACTAATTTTTGGATTTACAGACATGTTGCTGAAGGTGTCCACTAGCCAATGGCATGGCTCCATCATCGCGGCCTGTTTCGGCACTTGTAGATAGAGCAGCGAAGATCTTCCCCGTACTGTGCCTCCTTGTCACTTTCAGCACTTTGGCATGATACAACAAAGTCACCCTCCTCGCACACAAATGCTTCGACATTCACGCACACTGCGAGCCACACACTGTGCGTATTCCTTTGCAACTAAGCCTCCGAGGGCTTCCTGCTCTCGTCGTTTTCCACGGACGAGGACATGCATGTGTGCACACAGTCGTAATACACACATCACATCTCTTCTAGCATCCTGGGAGGGACATGCAAGAGAAAGAGCAAGAGCATATGTTGGATCGACTCTTGTTGGGGCGCGGGGTGGGGTGGGGGATATTTCTCTTTGGATGTTGTCTTACAAGCTCTGACGGCACAGAGCAGAAAGAAGGCATTTTTTCGTCCAATTTATTAATCCTTTTAGGCAATGTTCTCTGTTCAGAAATGCAAATTGAATCAATCTGAGGCTGACTTTAAGACTTTTCAAGTGGGATTTAATTAGAAACCAGGGCCTGCAGTTTTTAATGAGAGAGGGGGTGGAGAGATGGAGAAAGAGAGAAAGAGCGAGGCATGGGGAGGGAGAGTGGGTTGCGGTTTTGATCTGGGGGTCCTGCTGGAGAAAGGATACACAAACACCCTAAACATAGACACAAACCAACATACATGCGCGCACGCACACAAATACATCCCGTAGAGCAAAGTATGAGGCGGATGCCCGCTGTTTAGTTTTTCTTCACTTCCTTCATCTCGATCCTTGTGAGAGTTCAACCAGGGACCTCGTTACTTGTGTGCACATCTCGTAAACTCTAATAAACCTTGCCTATATGAGCACTGATGAAGTGTAGCTGCATGCTTATGTTAATGCCAAACTGTTTACAGGTGGAGAGGCACGAATACAGACACAAAAGAAACACTGAGAAGGATGGAAAAAGAAGGTGGGCCGAAGGACTGTCCATGTTTTAAAGTTCGCCACGTCTTGGTGATAGACTGAGATGCTGAATGAGATATAAACCACTGCACTAAACATTATGTGTGATATTTACTTGCAACAGTTCAGCGCTCATTTATAACCGCTTAAAGCAAAGAAGCTGCACTCTTACTAATGGAGAAAATGTTATCAGGCCATGGCTTGTTTATGAAAGGACCATGCTTTTAAAAACACTTTTCAACAAAGACGAGCTGCCAAGCTGCCCCTCGGTAAAGTCCACCTGAACTCAGATCCAGTGTTTAAACACTTGAAGTGATCTGTATGGAACAATATGTCACCTACACAGTGGTGCTGCTGTTTTTAATGGTGTTTTAGAACTGTAACAGTTTCCTTAAAAGCTATTCTTCTGGGGACTTGCACATAACATGTGCGTTATAGTATTGCGTCAAATGAAAACATTGCTTCTTTGATCATAAGATACACCAAAATGTGTTGGCTCATACTTTATACTTTGTCTCAGTGAAACACATTTCCTATGTCCAGTAAATGGATTTTCTCCACCTGCTTGGTCCTAGTCAGAGTTACTAGTCGCTGCAGCGTATTCAGTGGGCAAAAACGAGGTACGTGCAGGAGAGACCACCTGTCTATTGTGGGTTCAACCAAGAGACACATTAGAGCATGCACACACTCAGGTCAGTTTGGAGTTGCCTACTAATGTAAAAATAAACATTGAGTTCCAGAGATAGTCAAGCCCCTTTACATTTTTTCATATTTTGTCACATCACAACTACAAATTTATTTCATTTCATTGGGATTTTATCTGATAAAAATGCAATCTTGAATAAGATGGCAATGTGGAGAAAAAAAATGCTATATGGTTTTCAACAATATTTACAAAATCAAAAATCTGAATTGGTGTGGATTGTTTCTTTAAGCTTATGCCCTTGAATAAAATGCAATGCAGCTAATTGTCTTCTAAAGTCACCCAGCAAATAGTGTCCATCTGTGTGTCTTTAGTGTCAGTATGAATTCAGTTTAGCCTCACATATTTGTTAGAGAACATTAGTGAACAAAAGCTTCATGAAAACCAAGGAACACAGCAGACAGGCCAAGGATAAAGTTGTGGAGGACTTTAAATCAAATTTAGCATATAGAAAATAACAATATCGAAAGCTTTTAACTTCACACAGAGCACTCTTCAATCCATCATCTTACAACTGAGTAGGAGGCAACTGCAAACCCAAAAAGTCACAGTCATGAAGCTAAACTGACAGGCTGGGCAAGAAAAGCACCAATCAGAGAAGCAGCCAAATGACCTAAGGTAACTCTGGAGGAAGTTACTGTAGGTAGTTCTCATGGAAGTTTTCATGAGCTCTTTATTCAGTCTGGCTATGTTTAAGTTACTTTGCAGTCTGGCTATGTTTAAGTTACTTTGCAGTCTGGCTATGTTTAAGTTACTTTGCAAAGAAGAATGGGAGCAAACCCTGTGTGTTGACGTGGAGAGTTGATAGAGGCAAACCTAAAAAAACACTGTATAGAAAAGCCCCATATATAGAAAAGCCCCATATATATACAGGGCTTGTATTTGGTATGGTTGCAAGAACAGCTGCCTTTATTTCTTCAAAATGATTCTTGCAGACAGTCCTCTGCTTCACTGGAAAGCTTTTCTCCTAATTTATCAGACATTTTACTGCCACTTGGCTTAGATATGCTGCCTCTGATACATTTGGGAAAATCTGGCACTGTAAAAAGGGGTGTGGTGTAGGGGATGTGGTTAAAAGCTCATACTGTTAAGTCTCTCCCCTCTTTTCTCCTTCCCATTTCTGTTTCTTGTCAAATTGAGGGTGGAGGCTACAGAGATTTGACTTTTTCTTAGTGACTTTGTGACATCTTCACAGTCACCATGTCTATTTTTTGAATGAAAAAATGTGAACTTGTAAGATTTAGTAATATTCTGAAGGAATAGACCCGTTTTCAAATGACCTATTACATTTTAGAAAAATCTGTAACTGACTTAACTGATTTATTTCTGGAATCAAACAACATTTTTGATGAATATCAATCTGTTTTTCATGAAATGCTTGCATGCTTTCAAGAGAAATTGCTTCACTGCTTAAAGTGTCCAGTGACATCATGATGACCGCAGACACGGGGGAATTTACTGTTTTAATATTGATAGACCTTCCAGCAGCCACATATTATCTCACACATAAACCACATCATGATTTGATATAGGAGGTTCCACAAGGCTTTGTTTTGGGTCCGTTCTTTTTTTTTTCTTTTTCCTGTACATAGACATACACTTGAACAGATTACAAATGAGTATCATGGTATCGTTTATCACTGTCTGCAGATTATATTCAGCTGCACTAGCCATTTTGGGATGGCCTGTAACTGTTGGGTTGTCAGTTTGAATCGCCCCTCCACTATCCACTAAGTAGTGGCAACTTTAGTGGCTTCATCAAGGAGAGAACTGCATCTGAACAGACAAGCTCTAACCTGGTTTTAAAAGCTGTTGGACAAAAGGCAGCACATACAGTTAGTCACAACAAAAGTGCAGCCAATAGGAGAGAGAGAGGGTTAAAAACTGAAAGAGAGGGCCAAGTGCATCATTCATAGAATGTGAATGTTGAGTCGTTGGCAGCAGTAGCTCAGTCAATGCCCCCTCCGGGAAGGTGTTGCAGCTAAGCAGAATGAAAGACCAGAGGTAGCTTTTATGAAGAATGAAAAAAAAACACAGAGAACATAAAGTTAAAAATTTGAAATAACACAAAATAATTTAAATTGGAGAGAATGAGGAGAAATCAGCAGAGCAAGGAGAAGTGGTCAGTTTGTCCTCCATCAGCCCAGGCCGAGAAGCATAGCTAGAGAGTTAAACACTAACTGTAGGTATTACAAAGAAGGAAAGTTTTAAACCAAATCTTAAAAGTGGGCAGGGTGTCTACCCTGCTGGTTCACATGGTGAAGAGCCTCATAGCTAAAACACCTGCCTCCCATTCAACTTTTACAAATTCTAGGAACCACCAGTAGTCTGAAAGAAAAGTGTTCTGTTAGGAACACATGGAACAATGAGATCTCTGATGTATAATGAAAAATTATTATTAGGGGTTTACATGTGAGAGAGAGAATGTAAAATTATATTCTGGATTTAACAGCCACCCAATGAAGGGAAGCTAAAAAAGGGGGAAAAAATACATTCTCTTTTTTTTTTCTTTATACATCTTCAGAGCTCTCGATACATTATGGATCAGATGAAGGCTTTTAGCTACTGTGGACTTCCTGATAATAAAGAATTACAGTAGTCCAGCCTTGAAGTAACAAATGTATGGAATAGTTTTTCAGCGTCTCTCTTGGACAGAATATTTCTAATTTCTGCAAAATTCCAGAGGTGAAAGAATGAAGTCCAAAAATATCTGAACAATTTTAAGGCCACGTGTAACACTGATGCTCTTTGATTTATTACTGAAGGCCAACTTGATGCGATCCAGATTAAGTGATTGACTAAGCAGTTTGTTTTTCTAAGATTTAAGTTTCTGTCTTCTCAGAATTTAAAAGAAGGAAATATAGTCATTACAATGAGCATGAATAATAATCTTACTGTATTTAATAGTTTTATTTATTTTCTTTTTATTTTTGTTTTGTCTTTACCTGCCCTTTCCAGCAAAGTAGCAAACATTTTTGTTGCCTGAGTACCAAGGAGAAGCCCAACACACTTACTTTCACAAGTGGCACATTTAAGCTTTCGTTATAATAGTCTACTTGGATTTAATTTCTTTGGAATACCTTCTCATCTTCAAATTCATTTTAAGACTTTCACTTTCATTGCCCTTCTTGTTCAAGTGTCTTCCTTTACTACTGAATATTTCAAGCCACACACTTCAACTCAAGCCCTGAGGTCCCCAAACTGCTAGTCGTCGCAAGGACCAGATATTATTATGTATTATGCTAAAAGTGCCTTTTAAACATATTAAAACTTTTACACTTGTTTGCATTCTTTTGAAGGAAGCAATAAAAAGACCATTTCAGAAGCACAGCCAACTTGACGATGTCCTTCCTGAGACATCTCCATGGTGCTTTCTCTCATACTTTGTCAGTCTAAAGGAAAGATAACAAAAGATAAGTGCCATAAAGTTCACATCAAGCTTGAAATTCCTATAATAGATAAGAATAAAAATGAAATGATATTGCATGTTCAAAAACAACAATTATGAATGCCACCGGAACTGATGTTCAGCTTTTAAGAAACAGAGAAGGAGGGGACAAGTGTGAAGAGATAACTTACAGGCTGCCACACTGAGGCATGAATTCAGCCATTAATGCCACGGCTCTTGTGTGCCTCTCACTAAATGTTTGACAACTAGATGATACTGTCAATTTTTAAATAATACTAATTAATCTCCATTATCGAAACATGCAATTAATCCCTCACAGTCTCACTGCTTTCTTCTAGCTTTAAATTTAATGAAACATGAAAGGGGAACCCAAAGAGCAAACGCGGCATTGCGGTCCTTGCAGAGAACTCATTGAGAGAGTAACATCAGAGAAGATAGCAGGCAAAGAGACAGACGGGTGGACATGTTTTGACAAACAGACAGTTGGTCCAAAACTCCTCCCCTTCTCAACGCTCTGCGACTGTTCTTCGTCTCTCTCTCTCTCGCTCTCTCGCGCCGAGCACGCCTTTGAACTCGGTCCTTCATTAACAATCTGCTGATTAACATGCTTGGGAACACAGGGGGTAGATAGATCAGAAGTAAAAAGTGGGATGCGAAAGAGGCAGGGAGAAAAAGAACATAGAGAACACAAGTTAAATGTGTCTACTGTAACCACGTTTCCAGGTCACAGCAGTGAATAAACATAGGTGGCTGCTTCTTTTGTTGATTGTGTCAATCCAGGAAAGATGTGCACTTCCTGACACAAATGGATAATAAATCCTACACTTCCAGCACAGGATTTTATATAAATACATAACACACACAAAAAAGAAATTATTTCTGCAGGACGAACGTCCAGGTCGCTGATGTCACTGGGCTTGCAAGGTCTGACACTAGATGGCTTGGATTGACATGTGGAAGCGAGTTTCAAGGTTATTTGTTACCACTGTGCAGGACAAGCAATTTTAGACAGAGTCAGACATGGATTCTGAAGTAGTTTTATAAGTTCTAGCAAAGTAACAAGTTACTTGAAAGTACCAGAAAGAACACTCAAAGTTCCAGAAAGTTCCTGTAATCGCTATAGAAACGAAACCAAGTTCTTGCGAAGTAGGCTCTGTAATGTAATGCTAACAACAAATTTGATAGATATAAATCTATTTCTGACCAGTAAGTTCAAACAGAAAGGTTGCAAAAACCAAAGATTTTGCAAAGTTTACCAAAAAAAAGAGAAGAGGAATGTAATGTGATGCAGAATTTCAACCCAACCCTATAAGTATAAACTTTTAGAAACCACAAATATGTATAGTCACTTTGAACTTGGGGCAAGAATACACCCAATAGGCCAATAAATCAGTATTTTTGATTTTTATTATTTTTTTTAAGAGAAAGCAGAAAGTAACTCCTTTTAAGTCGGGTGTATTTCATTATTATTATTTTTATTTATGTATTTACTTTTTTTTTTTTTTTACCAAAAATACAACTGCCGCCCAGATGTAGGGAGTACAGTCTTGTGGTGCTGGCAAATCAGAAAATTGTTACAGTTTTTCCCTAAACAGGGTTGATTTAATGCCATTTAAGGGAGGAACTTCGAAGTCTGAGTCACAATGTTGCACTTAACCTCACAATCTTGGCTGCCACACTTCCTCACAGCTTATAGTTGTTAGTAGGAGGCAAGGGACGGATAGTTTCATCAGTTCCATTGCGACTTTTTTAGAAACTACATAGTCTAGTTTCATAATTAATCTGCTCAGTGTGGTCCGATAGAGATGCTGAGGAGGAATGTGGATAAAGAGAAAATGAGGCCGGAAAACACAGAGAAAGAAAGACGGACAGACTGACAGAAGGGTGGAGAGAAAGTGGCAGAAAAAGGGACTGATGGACAAAGGCAGTGAGTGAGTACCCCTCTGATGGACAGCGAGACAGAGACAGACTGACAAAGAAAGAGAAAGAGGGATGGGCCTGCTCTGAATTAATGACTGCGCTCATCAGAAGATGAATGTTCTCCCGCGCTCCCCTCGGAACTCAGCTTGCAAATGAAAAGAAAGTCGGTCCAATGAAGAATGAATACACAAATGAATAAATAAGCCAATAAATAAATGAATAAATGTGAAAGGCAGATTATGATCGATGCACACGGAGTTGTGCGCATTTATGCCTCAGAGTTTTGAGAACATTTGTGTATTATGGTTGCGTAGCGCGATGTATCAACACGTTTTGATGTTTGGAGCGCGAAAGGTTGAGTGTGCAACCACGTTTTGTTTGCCATGTGTTTTTTGTGCCGTGCACATATATTTCGTATATGTGTTGGTTCATTTCCCTATGCATGGTGTTTGTGTCTCTGTGAAGTTCTGTTGGTATTTATTTGCTTGTGGGTATGTCACTGTGGTTGGTGATGGTGCGCACAAATCCATTTTTATTAGTGTGAGATTGGACGTGTGCATGTGTGTGTCTGAGCAGGGGGCTCTCTGGTGAGTCTCCTTAACATCAAACAGCTGGAAGTAATAAAATATTTAGGAAGGGCTGGGAGTCTGTGAATATTAATAGTGCCTTTTCCTTATGTCTCTCAAATCTAACTCTCTTTCCCCCTTTTTTCTGTTTCTCTTTTTCCCTCCCAGATTCCCTCTCCACGCAGAATCACCCAAGCTCTGTCTCTCCTCCTCCGCCACCACATCTCCTGGCTTGTCCTCTCGTTTCTTACATCTCTGGCCCAAACTCGTGCTCAGATTCTCTGCAGTTCAGTTTCCAGTATTTTTGACCTTGTTTATCAGAGAATCACAGCTGTCTTATTGGGGGCCAGCTGGCGTCCAGTGCGATGGACGGATAACAAAACAGTTGCCCTTTGCCTTTTTGTCATGTTAGGGGTGTCAGATTCTCACTGCAGGGGAAGAAGCAGCGTCAAAAGTCACTGAAACCACTACGTCAAACATGTAAAGTATATCAAATATGAGAAATTGTCCAAGCTGGATATAATCTGATAAGGATGCAGATCAATAAACAATATGGTAATCGTTGATTTGCAAGGGGCCAGCATGTGTCACAGACAGTGGTCAGAGTGCTGGACAGTCAGTCAAAACTGTAAGTAAAGGTCACTAGACAGTAAATCATGCCTCACAGGGGAAAGTTCCCTCTACCTGTCAGTTCGGCTGTCTAGTCAAGCAAAGCCTGTGAGATGTAATTATAATATTCTGGACCTGCCCTCTAGGATCTGTTAGTTATCTTCATAGATGCCCACATCCTGTCTAAGAATGATATAAAACTCCCATTCAAAATGTTCAACAGAATACAACAGAAGAAGATAACTAAAGTCAAAAAAGATATTCTGTTATCTCCACTTGCAAAATGTATTCATTGGGGACAACAATGACTCAAATGCTGCACTGAATTATTTCAGTGTCCTTTTTCACTTATTTTATTCTAGTAGACTGTGCAATATCAGGGCACAGAAGGCTGTATTGGAAAGCACACATGTCTGGTCAAAAGGATGTCACTGATGGACTCACAAGAGTAACTCTGTTGCAAGGATCAAACTTGCCATTTTTCAAAAACTTACCACAGGGACTGATCATATTCCAATCTTTAAGGAAAACGACATTACTGAAATCAACACCTTGGTCCAACAATGACCATTAGACGATTTTGTGATTGGTGGTTGTTGAAAAAATACACATGGAGGTTTGTGGCAAACAAATCATGTTATGTTACTTTTCAGGACCCCTTGCTATGATGACCCCACCCACATTGGGGGGATACTCCATTGTTTCGGAAAATGACCAAAATTGTGGGTTTCTAAAGGAAAAGAGCCATAAATCTATATTTGGTGACCTACACTTTCTATTTCATCTGACTATTGGACGCTCCAGCAACTTCCTGGAATGCATGTCATTATTGGTGATGCAACTACTTATCTCCTTTTCTTTTTGGAAAACTAAATTATTTACATTTGTTGTGCACTTTTGACCAAATCTTGGAAGAGGCCTCAAGAATTCAGACTTCAGGTGATGTTATGATTTTATTTTTTTCTTTTCCAAGCAAGTAGAAGTTCACTTTGCAGATAATGATTGCAGAGGGGGAAAATATTTACAACCCTCACCCCCCAAAAAACTCCCAAAGCCTTTAAAGTAATAAAAGTTAACTTATAACAAAATTGAGAAGGCAGCTCTTGGCCCCTGGCTATGGAGCTCCAGTGTTCTCTTCCTGCTGAGGCACAAATTGCACAATCTTTGTGAGGAAGTTTCTACTCCTGGCTTTATCCTGGAAGCACATCCTACAAGAAAACCCACCATTAACTGGTATTTAATCACAACAACAGACAATAAGTAATCAAAACTGCTCATAACCTTACCAGTACCTAAATGTTTTAATACAACCAAGGCATAAGCAGATGGTTTGGTTGCAAAGATCGTTTTGTTCTCTTCTTAAACATGGTATGACAAATAAAAATACTCGTGAGTAGAACATTAGTAATGGAACATCCCACAATCAACCTCTCATAAGGCTTTGGAGACCTTCTGCTCTGCTTTGACACAGCAGCTTTGAAAATGGAAACAACACAATGTGCACATTTTTCTGTTAAAGATTAAGTAACCAACAGGTGATCAGACATTCTCTGTAGAGTACAACTTAAGCTCTGCAGCACATTTTTTAAGCCAGTCAGAAGTAATAAAAAAAAAAAATGGTGGAATGATTGGTTATTTGTCCACAAACGTTCAAGTTACTTGCAAAATCAGACAATTACTCCTCTGTACTTAACTTAGTATGAGACATTACTGTCAGATAGTTTTTAAGTTTCTCCTCAGAAAACCTAGAAACCCAAAAAGCAACAACTTCCCCTCACGGCTGTTGCTCTTATATTCTTGGATTTAGTTTAATCACATATTATCAGCATCTTTAAGGCCCAATAATCAATGTATTGACATTTTATCTAAAATAGAATACAAGGGTCTTCAAACAAGGGGTGAATCCACTAGACGGCGGTACGTGTTGAAAAGATTTTTAATTATCAACATTTAGCCTACTGACCTTTATTTCTTAATATCTCAATGCTATATCAAATTATAAAGCTAATTATAAATTAGCTAATTAAAACTGTATGATTTATGAATTGGGGTAATGCAAAGTAAGAAAAAAAAGATTGGACAATTAATTATTCAGTTTTCCTAGTTCCGCGTTTAAATGTTCAATTAAAATAAACTCTTAAAACATAATTAGAGATTTATAAAGGCTCACTTAATCTTTTGTAGTTGTATAATTTATTTTAGTGTCTGTAGCCATACATGGCCGGACACTATACATAAGGATTCTGGGTATAGCTATGTAGAAACCCCCACTAAGATTAACTAGTGACTAATTCTTTTACATTCTTAATCTTGTATTTTACTACATAGCTTTATATTATTATTATTTTTTTTATTCTCCTAGCTGAGTCTCCCTCGTTTTTTATATAAAAAAATGAATGCATTCAGAATTCAGCAGAATTCTGTGGCCAATTTCTGATGTTGAGTTTTCATAAAGCATGCAACTTCAGCTGTTTCAAATTTTTCTTTTTGAATAATAACATACAGTATGATGCAACAATTTTCCCGTTTATTGACTCATTTTTATACATGTTTCAGGTCAAACCAAGTTAATACGTTTTCCAATGATATTATTTACTATGGGAAAATAGGTCCAAGTTATTTGCCTCCTTAATCTAAAAACTAGTAACCCTTAGGAACTGCCATCATTTGGTACACCTTGCAATGAGCCTTTTACATCACTGTGGAGGAATTTTGGCCTACTTTTATTTAAAGAATTGTTTTAATTCAGCCACATTGGAGGATTTTTGAGCATGTTCAACATGTAACAGGACATCATCTTAATCTGAGCTAGGCTCAGACTTCACATTTGGAAGTGAAAGAGAAGTAATTTTTAAGATAACACTGTGCAAGGAAATACATATGAACCAAACAGAAATGTCCATATTTTAACAAAGTATAATTAAATTAAATGCTTTGTCGGGCAGCAAAGGAGTCTGAGAACAAATGTTAGAGAGGGAGTGGAAAGCGGAGTTAGACACCTTCCAGCTGATAGTGAGACAGGTTTGATGCAAGAAAAAAAGGAGACATGGTTTGAAGGACAAACAGATAGGAAGACTGGCTGCTGTCAGCATCAGTCACAGCAACAGCAACAATGTAATTATAGGCTCTGATTAAAATCAGTCTCATTTCTGCCATTCACAACTCATTTTGCGTGGTGAAAAGATCTGAGAGTCCCAACACCTTAACTGCTGAGAAAAAAAGCACATCAAGGTGGACAAATGGACGCTGTCTAAGAAGAAAAAAAAACAAAAGTAAACCAAGAGGCAGTGTGGAGCAATAAAGTATTGTTTTGTGCACCACCTTCTGCAATTTATATTCTCAATGCTCAGTGTTTTATCTTCTGTAGAAGTTGTGTTACAAAATTTAAAAAGTGTGATTTTCTCACTCAGCAATGGTAGGAATGGTTGCAGATATTTGTATGCTGTCATATAATGTGAGACACCTTAGCCTATATCAAATAAAAATTACAATTATTGCAGTCATACACAAACGGCTTGTTTTGCAGATGCCTTTCCCAAATGTGCATCTGTAAACCTTTGTACTATTCTATTCTTTTCTGCTTTTCTTTTAGAAAAAAAAAAAAAAAACATTTAATAAACTCCCACGACATATAAATGCTCAGCTAACGCTCCTGTATGTAAGTATTGTGCTTGTTCCGCCACCTGCCAGAGGTTGTTTCTGTTTGCAGTGAGCAGGTGACAGAACAATATTGCAGCCCCAGTTAATCTAGTTGAACTAGGTGAACATTTTTAAACAAAAGGTGGGATAAAAATGACTGATGTTAATCTATGTTCTACCCTCCACATGCACTAAAATCCGTCAACCTGCTGAATTAGTGATGCCTAATAGGACTAATATGTTTCAAATGCATCAAACTGAGGAAGTACAATGGTAATGGTCCTCACAGATTTGTCTCCAAAAGTGAGATAGTGAACCGATTATAGTAAATTTGAATCCAATTAAGCATAATCAAAGAGTTAGTTATAAAGCGTGAGAAAAGTAAAGTAAGAAAAGTGTGTGCATGTGTGTGTGTGTGTGTGCGCGTGTGTGTTACTGCTCGTTTAAAGTGTGCCGATGGTAACTACTGGACCACCAGGCTCTTCAAAATTGGCTGCTCCTGTGGGAGAAGTTGTAGTTGGTAACTCATTGTGGAAAAGAGGATCATTGTGTACCAAACCTTCCAAATGAAATCATTTATCTGAAGCAGATAGATGAAAATTCCCCATTGTCTTTTCTCCTCCTTCATTGAAATGGCCTGAAAAACACAACTGTATTCCTCTATCTTATATTTTACAAAGCAGGTAAGAAAGCCAAAGAATATGACTAAATAATTACTATAAACAACAAAGGTAATAGCAAGAAATTTAAAAAAGCTGAATAAAATAAAGATTTTGTCCTGTTTCTGGCAGCAACAGACTTTGGAAGAAGATTCCTATTTAATATAAATACTATATATATATATATATATATATATATATATATATATATATATATATATATATATATATATATATATATATATATATATATATATATATATATATATTTTTTTTTTTATGTGGGAAATTAAATAGACAGCACGTGTCCAACTTTGTCAGATTTAAGTTTAAATTTAATAACGAAAATTTACAATAAGAAAGGAACACTTTAAAACAAAATTGCTTCTACAGTTTAAAAGCAAGATCTCTGAGAGCACCTGCATTTCATTTATAAAATACTTCAATGTTTTGTTTTCTGTTTCCCTCTTACTCTTTTGAGCTTGTTCTGGCATAATTCTGGGGTATAGGTTGTGTGTTTCATAAACTCCACTTATCAGTGCAGTCTTGTAATGCTGTGAACTAAGAGTGAAACTCAACAGATAAAAACAGAAATGCATTTTCCAAAAAAAACAAAAAAAAACAAAAAAAACATCAAATTACTACTGTGATGTCCTATTGTTTGTTATCTGAGATTAAATAACAAATCAGTGGAGGATTACACTCATGAATTGTAGATTTTACTGGTTCATTTGGGTCTTATGACACTTGTTACATCTCTTAAAACAACAAGAAAAAAGATAGAAAATTTGACACAAAATCTTTTCTTAGTTTCTTAACATTCAGAACGTTGGAGTTAGTGGGAAGAATAGGCATGTGCATGAATAATAATAAAAAAAAAATGTATAGGAAAGTTGTCCAAAAAAACCTAAAAAATTAGATCTCTCTTAACCACACCATAGTTAAAATGTGGGCGTATTGCTGAACAGCCACAGAAATATGCTTGGGTCATTTTACAGTCTTTCCCTAAATTAGTTCAAGAGCCCATCCTATCTAGCCTAAACCATGCTGATTGCGGTTTCTGAAACTTTCAAAGCTGATAACTTATTTCCCCCAGCTTTTAGGAGACAAAGACATGTAAACCACAGAGCGAAACAAAGCAGATATACATTCAAATTAGAAAGAAGAGAAAGGACAAAGTGATGGAGGAAGAACAAGAGAGTCAGAAGAGAGAGGCGTCAGAGAGAATTTATGAGTGGGGCCTGTCTGTTGGAAATGGGCCTGGTTCCTCTGTGGTCCACTCCTCTGTAATATTCACTGCTCCTCAGGCTCCCATGTGTCTGCCTGCGGGTGCACTGAACACATATGCACAAATGCACACATATGCTGCACTATCACGTGTACTATAGTAATATAGTTTGGACATATGACCACTGCCTCCCTGTACATCCATTATTCATCAGTTGTGTCATTAAATAGTTACGATTTCCCTTTATGTTTGGTCAATTTCCCATCTCAGCAAGGTTAGGCAGTTTATTTGTATTTAAGGAATTTAAGCAAAAATTAAAATTCAAAGTGCTTTTCATGACTAGAAGGACAATAAAACAACAAACAAAAACTTTACATGACAGTCGCAAAGGGGCAAAGTGAGGGAAAACAAGTTAAAAGACAGACTACAATTTTATGATGTTCCAGTTATTTACCAAAAGCAGCTCTAAACAAATGGGATTTTAGTGTTGATTTGAAGGAGGTCAGTGTTTCAAAAATTGTACAATATATATAAACAGTGTAGATATGGTAACTTATGTTATTAGTGGTAATTAAATGGGCTAGGAGCATGCAGATATAAGAAGGACACCAAAGGTGGAGCCTTAGAATACCCCAAACGTAATTTTTCTCAACTCCAATAAAAAGTTACCCATTAAAACAAAGAAGTCTCTCTTCCTTAGGTAGACAAGTTTTGTACCAGAAAATGGTTTAAAGTCGCAGTATTTTTGATGGTTTTGCCTTAGGAGAAGGGGCTTTCATTCAGAAATTTAACCTGAAACAGAATAGGAAAAGAACTCCAAATACTCTGGACACAAGCCTCTCTCAGACAGACAGAAAGGCAATGAAAAAGTTATGACAAAAAGATACATCAGTGATTGGAAGGGCTGTGGTAGTGTATATGGTTAGACATTTTTTTACATGTCTTATTGTTCCACTTGTGAAATTTTGCAGAATCATGCTCTAATTTCAAGGGGATCCATTTTTCTAGAAAATACGTTATTATTTTGAGAAGACAGTGTCTAATCCCATTCAGCAGAACTTACATCAGTGTTGCTTCATAGTAAAAGACTATGGGCTTGACAGTTGTCCTTGGAGTCCAGGATTCAAGGAAACATGAGGTGCTTTGTGAAGGGCAGAAACACATAACAGTGCTTACAGAGTCATATCTCAATCTGAGGTTTCCGAGTTTCAAATGGTTTAAGAAGTTCCGGTCAAACAATGAATGTTAGAACGTTTAAATTAAACCAAACACGTGAAAGCTTGTCAGTGAAAATGGGCAGAATTCTTAGTTTCTTCAGAAATGTTTTTAATAAAATGAAAGTGAAAATTGTTTACAATACACTAATTTGTGACACACAGGCAAGGGGAGGCAGGAAGGATCAAAAGGGTGTGTAATCAGATAAATAAAATAAAATCTGTGAAAGACAAAATACCAAACAGTGTAATGCAAAGAGTAAACACAGAGACACAACGTGGAGCTCAGTAGGATGCACATCAGGAGGATCTGACAGATTCTGAGGAAACACATCGAATGTAAGTACTGAGGAGGTGATTGCTGGAACAAGGAACAGGGGAATTGCTAATTATTGTGTAGCAGCTGTCATCAGCTTCCTCACACAGTCCAAAAACATCCATGTTAGATAATTGGCCACCATACATTGAGAGTGAGTGTGTGTGTGTGTGTGTGTGTGTGTGTGTGTGTGTGTGTGTGTGTGTGTGTGTGTGTGTGTGTGTGTGTGTGTGCGTGTGCGTGTGTGTGTGTGTGTGTGTGTGTGCATACTTGTTGTGTTGCCCTGTGGTGGACTAGCATCTGTTTAGTCTCTGGCCTCTTGCCCAGTGACTGCTAGATATATTTTCAGTTTTTGCAACATGTGTGTTACCTGAATGGCATGTTCCACACTCTTTCCCATTTTGACTTGTTAAAAGATCTGGGAATTTGTTTCAAATTTTAACCGTCTCAAAGATAATTGTGATTACAAAGTAAGTTGTAAGATTAGCTAGCATATAGGTAAGCATATAGGTAAGCAGCTTTAGTTAGTCGGAAAGAAAGAGAAAACTCAATGGAAAAATAAACGGAGTGAGTTAGTTAGACTACTTGGTGGATGGAAAAAATAATTATAAAGAGAAGGAGAAAAAGAATTGCTTTAGAGTAAAATACATATGCTTTAGATAAAACCAAGAGATAGGACAGACAGCTGAAAGGGAGATACTTGTTTATGATAAATATAGCTAATAGTGAGTGAGAGAACATCTTCAAAGAGAACACATAAGGAAGTTATCAGCAAAGATGAAAAAAGCAGAGCAAATACAAAATAAATGAAAACAATGGTGGCACCAAAAAAAAAATGCTTTAAAAATGTCAAAAAGATATTGCTCTAAGTGATCACCACATAGCAGTGTTGTGGTCTATGAATGCTAATTGCTCTCTACTGTGAAGATGCATTTTTCTGTATATGCTTTCATGTTTGTATGATGCAGAGCTCTCTTATATAACAACAAGAGACAGACAGTGGGAGGCTGAATTCAAATGACAAAATGTAGAAGAGGGCAAATAATGCAGATGCAGTAGGTAAAGGAGAAGCACAGAAAGAGCTTCTCAGGCTGTGAATGCAAATTGAGAGAGCGAAAAGATTGACAGAATAAGCATACAAAAGGAACAACATTTGGTCTACAAAAGAACCAAAACGCAAGAAGGAACTGTTGCCTCTGATACATCGCAGAACTACAAGGGCTGGATTCACTTGGCAGACAGACAGCGAGACAGACGAAAGCCCTCGCAGTGAGTCAGTTCTCAGAAGTGGTCTTCTGTGATCCCCGCCACTTCCAAACAGCATCAGAAAAGAGTGTTCCTCCGGCTGCCACCCGGGCTGCCGCCATAGGGGCCGAATTCAAAGATCCCCCCAGCTAAACCATCTGAAAGATGTGGAAGGGTGGGAATTTAGGATGCTAAGTCCCAGCAGTGTGGAATCAGTGCAGAAGCAGACTATATATACCGTCATCCATCCCACTAATCAACACCCCCACTTTCTCTGTACTTTCCCCCATGTTTTTCTAAGTTTCCTTCCCCCCAATATCTCCTCTTCGTTCCCTCAGTTTCTTACTTTGAAGTTCTATAAAGAGAGATGAGAACCCCAAACTTTCCCTCTAAGTCGACGTCTGTCTCTGGCTCTTTCTCCCTGTGTCGTGTTTCTTCCCCTTAGCACACAGAGAAGAATTCAAAGTGTACTCTTAATGGCTTACATGTGTTTCGATTAAGAAGCTGGCATGCACTTCCCATTTTAATGGGCTTTCCGTGCTCTTAGTTCACTGTGGAGCTTGGCTTTGTGGTGGGGCTTTGGAGGTAACAGCTTTTAATTGCTAGGCTATGGCCGGAATGTGGTTAGTCAGATGGCAGGAATGTGGCAAGGCATACACATATTTGTGTCTGACCGTTTGACACATATGTGTGCACAGATGGTGAAACGATATAGATACAACTTCTACACACACACACACAGAAAGTGATGTCAACAACCGGTGCAATACAAGAGGTTAAGTTAGGTAAAAGAAAACAAATGCGCAGCCTGTGGGGAAGTTAGTGCCTTGATGTTTATTTTGATTTTTTTTTCTTTGTCCAAGAAAAAAATAATTGATATATGAGCAATAAGTCAGTTATGTTAGCAACAATAGTGAAAAAAGATGCCAAATAAGTTTGAAAGTTGTTCAATATTAACCTTTTTTTGAATGCAATGTTCAACAATGGTTCAATTCTATTCAATTATTTGTGTTAAAGTACTGTGAATTCAAAGCAAATGTCATTGAAAAGCACTTTATAAGACAATTGATAAGTGAGTCTATTGTCCCAGAACAATGTCATTTTACATTCAAAAAACAGAATGGTTACTTTATCTGATTATTAACCAAACCAGATTAAGACAGAGTGAGCACCAAGAAAAAGCTGGATTTTTTTGTTTTTGTTCTTGGACCCCACGATCTTAGAGAATGGAGTAGATTTCCTGTTGTTGGTTCGAAACCCTCAGAGAGAAACCCCACATCAAGCGTCTCGGGACTCAACAACCCCAAGACAGCAATTTGTTTAACCAAACAGTAAAACAAATTGCAGATTTAGCATTGACTGGTCTACCAAGAAGTTCCTAATTGTTAAATAATGCTTGCTTTTTGTGGGAAATGCTGATGGATCCAGGATTACGTACAAGAATTGAGGCATCTTTCAGAGAAGATTGTTGGGGAGGAAAGAAGCAGGATGAATTTGGACACCTGTGAAACGAGGCATGGAAATATCACAGTACAAATGGACTTTTTTTGTTTTGCCATAGGAGTAACTTTTATGCCTGTATCACAAAGAAATTTATTTATTTTTATTTTTTTATTTTTTTACATAGATAATGGATAGATTTACATAGATAACTATTAGAGGTAACAATTGTAAATGAGGGGATCTTCTGCATTTATAAAACTTTGTGCAATCTAATGGCTCAGGCCATTAGATTGCACAATATTTTACTATATTTTGTTGAAGTAAAATATAGTATATTCCACTGAACATTTGGTTATACAGAAATCTTGTATTTCCAATGTAAATCGACGACTAATGTCTGAAATATGTTTTATCTGATATATATACATAATTTTACTCACAGAATTTAACCAACAAAGCACCAATGGCAAAATCAACCCAATTTGTTCTCAGTAAAAATATATATATTTTATTTTTACTGTACATATGGTCATTCAAAGTTGTTGCATTGTAATCTATTTTTGATCTATTCCTCAGTAAAAGATTTTTTTTTAATACAAGCAATTCAGTGTAAAGAAATCTTTAATGCTAGAACACACACAGGATGTAAAATCAACTCAGTCTTCTAAAACTGGAAGGAAAAAAAATGGGCAAGAACAAAAAGAACTCAAAGTGGAATGAGAATTAATGAAGGGTTTGTGGGGTGTTGGTTTCTTTGGAGGAAGCATGTGATGCAATCATCACCTTTTGTCCAGTGCATGGCTAAAGTGGGCCATGCCCCCGCAATATGTGGTCTACCCACAGGGCCGTGCCAGAGCACTCGTGTGGGGGTGTGTGGTCAGTCCAATCAGGATGGGGCAAGAACAGGGCAAGGAGACCATGTGACAGGAGCGGTCAAAGTGGAGGCGGTGGGAGCGAAATAAAAAGAGGTTTGTTTAGATAAGTGTGAGAGGAGGTGAGTTGAGCAGCGTATATGAGACAGGGATGGACACATGAATCCAGGTAGTTAAAAAGGAGGAACTGACATCCACATAAACACATGTGCATGCATGCAGGCACACACACACAACCAGACTCACATTCTCACAACCACTCCAAGTCACCCTATTATTATCATTATGCAAGTGTGACTGCAAATGGTCCCCCTGAGCAACAGCAGCACTGAGCAATGAGCCCATAAACAGATATGTGTAGCAGTGCTGGCATTTCTGATGAGGCAGCAGCCACACACACACACACACACACACACCCACACACACACACACACGCACACACTCCTCTTTCCCTTCGACCTCTGCTCTCTGAGGGAAGGCAGTGCGAACACACAGCCCGCCGTAGGGACTGAGCGACAGAGTGCCCAGCTGCATGCCAACTGCGCCTGCAGGCTGCCCTAACCTACGCTCCCAAAGGAGCAAACTGCCTCTACTACTCTGTGTATCACCATCTCTTCTTTTCCTTCGCTTGTCCTCCCTCTGAGCCTCGCATTGTCCTTCTCTTTTTTCCAACCCCCAAATGTTAATCTCTCTCCTCTCCTCTCTCTCTTTCTCCTCCTTACCCTTCTTTCCCTCTCACTCTTACTTCCAGTCTAAGAGATTGAGTGACAGGTTGTGAATTGCTCTGAGGCTATACCCAGATAAAAGGCAAGAAATGCACAAGCACACACATACACAGGCACAGACACATGCAATTCGCTAGGAATCACACCCTCTGTCACACAGATAGACACAAGTCCTTCCATTCCTGCGCCGGTTAGAGTGATACACACTCCCGACACTGAATCTGGAGTGACAATTTCTTTGTCCGGTCTCCTCCTGATACCTGTGTTATTGGTCACTCACTGCAATAGCACACAGCATCAGTCCGTGTGTTTGCAGCTGTATGTGCGCGTGAAGGGAGAAAGACAGATCCTGGAAGAAAAGTGGGGGGAAAAAAGTGTGTGTGCATGCATGATCTTTCATATGTGTGTTTGTATATCTTTGACAGGGAGAGAGCTATTGCGTCTCACAGTGTGCGGTGTCAAGTCTGGCTGTGTGAGCTGACACTGATTATAGTTTTCACAGCTCACTCCCATCACAGGCAACTGTAGCCCCAACCAAAGCCCCGTATTTCAAAAAGTTGCAACACTGTGTATGAAGCACAATTGCTTTTATGCCTCCAGCAGTTTGTCCATTGGCTTCCTGGAACTGAAATTTAGAAACCATCATGTCCAAATACCAAAAAAAAAAAAAAAAAACAGAAAAAGAAAGAAGGAAAGAACGAAAGAAACAGAGCATGAACACCTGTCAACAATCAGATAAAATAGGTTATCTGATGAAAGGTTTGAGTATAAGTGAAATATTGCAAGCTTAATTTTGAAGTTAAGACATTCGTCAGTTGGGTGATTTGATTTGTGAAATACTAATTATTTCTTTGTTCTACAAAAAAATATGATAGGAACAGTTCAGTTTTTTATTAAAAAATGACCAGATATATCCTCAGTTAAATCAGCAATCTCTCTAAGTCTGATTGTTCAGACATGTCTAAATAATCAGAAGTGTTCGATGTCAAATAATAACATTTAAAGTCGTATTTAAACAGATAATTAAAATAAAACTAAACAGATTTTAATCAGGATGAAGATGTTGAGCAAATAATGCACACAAATTTTGAAGTCTACAATTTGTTGCATTTGACCAAAGAAGCTTTCCGACAAAGGTTACCTATTTTTTGCGAGTGCCACCTGGGTGTTTATGGGTAAAGATTCAATGGACATAAATTAAATGGACTCATCTTCTACTCGAATTGTTATTAAACAAGGGCAAAGTTAGTGTAGCTAGCCTTCTTGAAAATGATTTGCTTTCCATTTACTGTGGCTATCCGATATTAAAATTTCTTTGATAATTTCAGACACCCGAGTTTGACAAAAAACTAAAACTAAAATAAAATTAAAACAGAAGGAATCTATAAGGGGGCAAATGTTTTTTGCACAACACTGCATAATATTTTTACCTACCTCTAAATTATTTAAAACTTGTCCTAAATGAAAATATGGCTATTAAATCTTGATCACTGCAATGAAAATCATCCACCCAAACAGTTTTTGACGTAACGACAGGTTCGGTTTGCCATTGTTGAGACACATGCTCCTCTCTCTTGTGCCAAATGATAGACTTCACAGCAGAGTGTATAATTATTGTAACAAGCCTTCTGTTTCACCTTGCATACACAAATGATGAGGATGCATCCAGCAAAAAAATAAATAAGTACATAAAAATGACACTGATGAGGGCTCACATTCAGAGGCTACCAAACCATGGTGCGTCTTTCTCAAAAGACTTTTTTCTCACCCCCTTTTTCATGTGCTCTCTCTTTTCAGTGTCATTGACTGCTTTATGCTAGATATAAAAAGCAATGCATGGCCAACGAAGCGCATAATAGGCAGATTTGACTAACGTGTCAGTGCAGAGGAGTGAAAAAAAGGAGGGAAAAGGAGAGGGGGGAGGAGAAAAGAGAGAACAGAAGAGAAGGGGTACGGAGCAAAAAAAGATGGGAGGGGAAAAAGAGACAGGCAGGTGGTGACCTGTGCCTTACCCTGCAACAGAAGCGGCTGCCCTGGCATCTGCAGGCACAGTGGGCATCAGATGACACGCTACATGACTCTCAGACTGTGGCTGAAGTAGATTGGACTGGCACGTTCATGCTGGGTCGAGGTGGAGGGACTCTGCTGTCAGATAAAGTGACTCTGTGTCAAATGAAAACAGATGATAAACTGAGTGGATGTCCAGGCTGAATCACCACAGAAGCAGCCACGGGTCAAATCCAGCGTGGTGCTTTGGGTGAACCGGGGTCGGCCTTGAGTCAAAACCTGTGCGTGCTCGACGAGGGATCGAACCAGGCTAGAATTGAGAATCCAGCCATGCATCACGCTCTCACTCTGACTCACCCCCAGTTTCGACTGGAGCTGACGTGAACGATGCTGCAGACTCCGTAGAGAATCTTTGCTCAGAGCCTAATTCTTCACTCTGTCAGGCACACCACGAGCGTAGTGGACTTCAGCTGATGTGTGCTGACATGCAAGTGTCTGTATAGAGTGAATATATAATCCAGGACTGTGGTTCTGCCATGGGTAAACTCAGAGCTGTGTAACTCCTACTGGAAATGATGCAATGTGTTCGAAACACTGACCAAACATTTCTGCAAGTTTTTTTTTTAGTTTTTTTTTATTCAGTTTAATGACTGCCCTTATTACATCACTGTGTCAGATGGTTTATGAGGATTTCATTATGAAAAGCTACTGTACCTGTGGTAGCCTACAAAATGTACAAAAGGTCTGTTTGATGAAATTGGTTTGATTGGTACATCTTGTATGAGAAAATTAGCACTTAAACAAAATAAATTAAGTTAAAAAGTATTAGAAAAATTGTAAACTATATTACATGTACTTTCCTTGTAATTTTTCTTAAACTGTGCAAACTCTATTTCTGCAAGCGATGAAATAAAATAACCTGAGGCTAAGTCTCTTCTTACAATTTTAACCCCTTGATATTGTCACATTTTATGGGTTTTAGACTCAGAAAGGAAGGTTCAGTATGAGATATTCAGAGCAAGACCTTCTTGTATTATACTAAAGTCTAAGATCATAAAGGAGACGGGTGATTGAACAACAAAACCCCTCAGAGAAAGTAAATACAGTGCCATGCAAAAGTTTTCGCTTTACCAAAAATTTTAATCCTTTAGGATTCTAAATGGTAGACCAACAAAGAGAAACACATAATTGGGCAGTGAAGGGATAGTGATGCATCATTTCCACATATCTCAAAAGCAAAAATGTAAAAAAAAATGTAAAAAAAAAAAAAAATGGCTTGCATCTTTATTCAGCCCCCTGAGTCTGAATAAGCTTGTGGAGTCATCTTTTCCTGCTGTTAGGGGGCTGTCCTCCACCAGCTTTGCAGAATTAGAGATTGATATAATTTTCTAAAACTTTGACTTAAAAAAAAAAAAAACTCAGTTTAATGTAGATTTGAAACTCTGGGTCACTCTAGCATTTTCATAAGGATAAATGAACAATTTTACTTTACTTCTCACTGTATGTTCGGTGTTGTTCTGCCAGAAGATGAAGGTCTCGCCCCAGATTCAAATCTGTTGCAGCTTCTAAGATCTTTTCTCCCAAGATTACCCTCCATGGAGCTCCATCCCATCTCCCCTTCAACTCTGACTGGCTGTTCTGTCTCTGCTGAAAGAAAAGCACATTCCACAGCATGATGCTGACACCACAATGTTTCACTATGGCGAGGCTGTGTTCAGATGATGCACAGTATTGATTTACCCCCACATTTGGCATCAAATTTTTTCAAAATACATCAAATAATTCAATTTACAGTAACAGTATACATAGATAGACTTCACAGCAGAGTGTATAATTATTGTAATTATTTTACAACAGTTTTTTTTTTATTTCTTGTCACTCTGCAATAGATGTGAAGACCTGTGTGTGGGCAGATTTTCCGATCCGACATCGACCTGTTGGTTATTTGTTTTATCAATACGCTCCTTGCTCTGTGAGTCACTTGAGGTGAGCAGTCAGGTCTTTGCGGGTTTAAAGTTAGACCGCTTCCATTTTCAGATGGCTGAATAAGCGGTGCTTCATGAGCTGTTTAAAGCTCCAGTATTATTTTATAACCTAGCGGCTCTTTAAACCTCTCCACAATGCAACAGAAACATACATCGAAATTTCTGGTGGCAACATAAAATAAAGTGAAATGGTTTGAGCAGTCTGAATAGTTTTGCAGGGCACTGTAAACATTACAAGTCTTGCAGGTTTCCTTCATTACAGAGGGCCAGAGGATCAATAAGCGACCCAATAGAATGGAAGAGCTTTTCATGTAATCATTGCTGATTGGCCTTCACCATGAAAATAATGCATCTCAATTTAAAAACCTGCAGTCCCCTCTCAGTACTGATGAACCCTTGTGGTCATGATTGGCTCCAGATGTCTGCCCTTGCTGTTGTTTCCCAGGACTGGACCGCTGCAGGATGCAAACAGCAAAAGGAAGAATAGCAGTTTGCGGGCCGACGCATGTGGAAGGAACAGGTGTACGCCGTAGAGAAGCGGTCGCACACTCCTCCCCCTACTCACCCCCACACACACACTTCAGCCCGCCGCTTCTTAATGACTGTGGTATCGCCCTCCTCTGTGGCTGCGACCCACCCCACTCGCTTTTCTGAACGTTTGAAATGTGCCAGCCAGATGTTCGGGGCTTTCACCTGTAGGAGGCACAGTCTTTGACAGGGCCTCGGCGGATCTGTGATGAGCAGACACATGTGTACATACGGCCATGTGCCCAGCTGAAGAGAGCATTCAGAATATGCCGACACTCTGCAACATGTGGACACACAGCCAGACAGAATCAGTTACACCGAAATCTTTTTTAACTTGTCATTCATCACCATGAGGTTCACTCCCACATGAATTTAGGGCACCTTTGGGGTAAGGGGACATCCACTACCTGCCATCTTTGTGCTATAAATCTCTCTCCCACAACCAGCTCCCCTCTAAGCCCACGTTTTTTTTTTAGCCCCCCCCCCCTCTTTTTTTTGATATTTTGTGCTATTACACTTTAGCATTTTGTAACTGGAGACTGACTGTCTGGCTGGTGTAAGCTAATGGAGAAGACCGAGCGCATGGAGAGACTATAGGAGAGACAGCCTTGCTTCCTCGCATGCTGCTGTCAGAAACCATACGGGCCTGATTAATGACAACAGCCACAATAGCTCTTTATGCATTCTCTCCCCACTTCTGGCCCTCTGCCAACTCACCCTCAGGGAAAGGGAGGTATACACAGTGTTAGTTTGAGACAGAGACAGAGCGAAGAGACTGAAGTATGTGATATTTTCTGATGTTCTGTGCATATGTGAGATGTAAAGTGCTAAAAGGGACCATTCTACGAGTGCTAAAAAAAGAGCAATTAATTGCTGGAGATCCAATTACTGAGTATTAATGCAAAATAATGGGAAAAATGAGGAGGTAATAGTGTAGAATCCAATAATAATGCCTATTTACAATCCTCAAAATGACCTGAACATAACCCTTATTCTAAGTAGTAAAAGGTTTGGGAACTTTTGTTGCACAGATAAATGGAATCAGAATAAAAAGGGAGATAAAACTTTACATCTCTACTAGATTGTGGGTGAGTGTTTGCATGCATGTGTGTGTGTGTGTGTGTGTGTGTGTGTGTGTGTGTGTGTGTGTGTGTGTGTGTGTGTGTGTGTGTGTGTGTGTGTGGCTAACTAGCAGCTATCTCCCCTCGCTCCTAACACAGAAAGGTTGAGAAGAGCCATCTTTCATCTCCTCTGCATCATCACAGCGTCTGCATTATTAATGGGCCTGATTACTGTAATCAAAAATTCTTATTTATTTGGAGGAGTCAGAAGAGGCGGAGGCAGAGAGGAGGAGGCAGGGCGGCCCGGGCTTCTCTCTCCAGACAAAAAACCTTTGGTCTCTAGCTTTAATTTTTCAGAAATATAGAGATACTGCAGTGCCCTATCTTCACTAAGTTTGGAGCTAAGCTATTTAGGCGCATATAAACATGCAAATGCCTAGGCGAAGACGATAAACTTTTTCTTCTTTCAGTCTTTGAGCATCACATGCATTTACATACATAATCGTAGGAGTTACACTGGTGTGCACACACACACAGAGGATCTAAGAAGTGTTCAAGCCCGACTCTTCGGGCTCTATCGGGCTTTAGGGACAGAAAGAATGAGACATATACAACCTGCACAAATCAACTGAAAACTAAACAAATACATTTGGTAAAATATAAAAATAAAAAGTTGGGATAATTGTTGTTGAGTTCACGTCTGCTTCCAACATGATTCTGATATAAATTTTAGCTATTGTTTTCCTGACATTTGCACCATTCTGATTAGCAGGTGGGTTTATGGGGTCTGAAGGGTATCAGTCAGGAGAAGGCTACAAGCAAATTTCCACAGCTTTATACCCCACCGCCTATATATAGCACACTTGTTCAACTTCTTGTTAACATAAATAGCAAAGCAGATAATCCGACTGAAGCAATTCAATCAGTTTAGCACTCCAATTATGGTGAAGACAACTTAATGTAGTTTAAACCAAGCATTCAAATAGCAACAAAATTAGATTTAAACGACTCCGATCTTGGCATGACTGTTGGTGTCAGATTCACTGGTCGTAGTATTTCAGAAACTTTCATATTCACTAGGATTATGGAAATCCAACCATCTGACAACTCTGGAGCAAGTATGTATGATTATATAGACCAAAATCTTTGGAAAACGTTCTTGGAATAGATGAATCAACAAAGAAGTAAGACAGTTTTTAGGACAAAACAGGGCCTGACCCTGCACTAAAAGGCTTTGCATAATAGTTAAGTGGCAATCTGAGGATGGTAAGTTTGGCATAATAACACAACACTTGTCAAACATCTGCAGAGTAACAGAAAGAGGTGGCAGCATCATGCATAGTCCATTTCTTCAAATGGAACTGGCTTCATTATCTGGTTAGGTGAAAATAAAACAGTTCCAAATACCAGATGTTTGCTAGAAAACTGTAAATAAAGAGATTTTACTTTTTACAGCATAGTGACCCTATGTAAATATCCAATGAATTTAACTGCATTTAATGAAAAAAAAATAAATAAATAAATAAAATTATTTTGATTTGCCTGTTTTCCAGAGCAATAGTAGGATAAATGTCACATTTAAGGCAAAAACATTTAGAAATTTTTAATTATAACAGTGGCGTATACAACATTGAGATCCACTATACTGGTAACTGTTATTCATTTTATTTTAAGGAAAACAATCATGTAGAGCTCTACTGCTAAAATGATTCATCTCAGCTCTTCAGCTACATTGTGGCTTCTTTTCCACCTCCATCCCTTTCTTCAGCAAAGTCTGCCTCGTTCCTCGCCTTTTTCATTCTCCTCCTCTCCTGCTTCCTCCAACATCCACTCCACCCTGTCTAATCTATCCAGGCACTGCCATTTGCATGCAAATAGTCCATTACCCAGTGGCAGGGAGACACAGCCAGGAGCTCACTACTAGGTAATCAAGGACAAAAGAAGTGTAGAAGCGATGGGAGAGGGAAAAAAAAGGAGAAAGACAGCAGGGAGAAAGCAGTGAAAGATCACAGGTGAATTAACATTGAGAAAGAAGAGCATCTAGAGACTTGGCAGAGTACAGGGAGGGGAAAAATGAAGGTTGAAGTGAGGGGAGAAGAAATACTGCGCAAGTAGCTGAAGATGACGTGTTTGAAGAGGTGATTGGAGGCAGGGATCTTTGTAACGTGAAAGTTACAAGGTAGGTTGAATGAGTGTAGCTCAGAGTTTTAGGGGATCAAAGGACAGCAGTTTGTCAAGCTGTCAATCAAATGCAGGTATACAAAATGAAACAACAGCAAAAAAATAAAAAATAAAAGAGAATTGTTATCTACAAGAAAAAGGCTTCCTCACTTACATACTGCCAGAATTTTAAAGAACAGCTTGCAACAAATAGTTTTTCACAGGAGGGGTGCCCAAAAGGGCAATTTCTTTCAATATGAAGAAGGTAGATTTTAAAGGAAATTAAAGCCTTGCCTTGACATTTTGAATATAATTAATTTTCTTCTCTATAATCCAGCTGTTTTGGGAAAAGCTTTTAAATATTAAAATATTCCTTACAAGTACTGTCACCATTTCGAAGATGATCAAGGACAGACAGTTGTCCAGGTTTGTGACAAATGTACTTGAGACTGGCCAGATGTCAGGGTTAGATAATTTCATCTCTTTGCAGAGATACATCTCTTTAAATCAGTGATTTGTCACTCAGCATAGACTAAACAGGAATCTCTAATGACACAGTGGACAACAGTGTAATCTAGAAGGACATTTGAAGGGCAATATCCTGCTCCAAGGCCAACAAACTGTCTTGTAATGTTAAAAAAATCCATTTAGCTCAGTACCACATCTTGATGAGTGGTTGTGCATACGCCACCTCTCAATCAACTTTGATAAAAGTTGGACAGTAAAGACTTGGCTCAGGTACTTGTTTAGAATATCTCCCCATTATTTTGGAAAGTATTTGTTTTCCTCAAAGACCTTATGACCTCAAAGACAATTTTTGTTTTTCGTAATAAAATCCATTTTGGATTTTTATCTCCTTGTATTATTTTATACATCTGAAGTGAATGAAAAAGTATTGATGTCCAGGTATTGCCTTGTGATTTTCTTTTTTCTGAAATCATCGTCTTGTTTTAGCAGAAAATCTGTATCTTGATATCTTCAAGATTTCTTAAATTGGCTTTTCTTGTCAAAAAGTCCTTCATTACTATTTTTTTTGCCAAAATGTTGGGTTGATGTACAAACAAAGAAAAATGCTTTTTTTTTTCATCATTTAATGCATTATGTGAGCCAAAGAGCCTGAAGCTTTAGGTTGCAGATCCCCAATCTAGCAGATCAAAACTGTGACCATATCTCCATTTGGCTGAAGCTAAAAGTGGAACACAGTATTTGCAAATTCACTGTCACAGTAAAACTGTGAAGTAAAAAAATAAAAGATTATATTGGTCCAAGAAAAGAATTTGTTATCGTGTCTGTGCATGTCATCATTAGAAACTGATTTATTATTACCTCTTCGTACAGGGGCCAAAACAGGGGTCAGAGCCAGTTCTGCAGGGACACTGGCCCCTGTTGGCCCCTGTCTGTAACATACCATGAAACTTGATGGCGGCAGCATCATAATGTGGGGATTTCTTTATCAGATGGCTCAGGGAAGTTGGTAGGCTGGAACATGTATTCAGCATAAAATAAATATGCCATATAGAATAAACTGATGTCAACGTATGTGCAAATCCTAACAGCTAAGGTTGAGCTACTTTTGTAAGGAGAACAGGTACAAATTTCAAGGTATTGCTGTCATGTGTTATCATTTTTAACTGCAACTGCTATTTGTAGGCGAAAGCAAGTGAGTTTTGTCATTTGCAATGCAAATAAGATTGCTGTTAATCATGAAGAGTTCAAACAGATGACGACATCTATGAGAAATATTTTATGAAGTCTCACTCTGCCCCCCTGCATTGTCCATCCTTTTCTCCTTAACCTCCTTGCAGTTTTTCTTCTGCCTCTGTCTTCATCACTCAGTATCTTCTCTATCTCACAGTCGGTGCCGCTCTTTTTCTCGATAGATGCTTGAAGTAGCTAAACTTCTCCTTATGGGAGAAGAAGAAGTGAATGAACGTCAAAGGAAATGAGCCCCCCCACTGCTGCCACCACCTCCGAGTCCCCCCACCCCCTCCTCTTCCTCCTTTTTCCTGCGAAGCAGTTGATTGCGGCCTGTTTGATGTCCTAAACGCGGCGTGCTAAGATTTGCTCTCTGTTCCTCGCCGAGCCCGTTTGAAGCTCTGTGTGAGCGACACACATTTTCGACGTTACACTCTGCTAAAACGGGCAATTATTTTTTTCTCCCCCCTTTTTTTATGTTCGGCTTTGGAATCACAATCCGTAAGGAGGAGGAGGAAAGAGACAGGGAGCGATGACTCGCACCCACACATTCCTCTAACTAAGATGTAAATATGCACGGTGCAAAGACCTTTCTTCTAAGACAGGCACTTTACTGTTTTCTAAACTTTTTTTTTGCTTTTTTCTGTCACAAACATTACTGAAATTACACCTCCTGCAGATATCACCACCATGCACCTATTAGGACCCATATATTACTGTCAGCAGTGCCTGGTTGAACCTGCCTCAACCCCTTCTCTGCATTTATAAGCTCTTTTATTAAGCTTCTTGTGTCAATTGTAGGAATATAAAAGACCATTCCCTGATATAAGTTTTTTTTTTTTTTTTTTTTTTTAAAAGGGGTTTTTTTTAAATTAAAACACTGCCCAAAACACCCCCGGCCCCCCT
>NW_015112713.1:0-21344 GCF_001443285.1 Poecilia latipinna | reverse complement strand
GTAATTGATGGAAAAAAAAAAACCTTTCCCTGTAATAAATTTTTTTTTTTTTTTTTTTTTTTGTAAAGGGGTTTATTCAATGTACCAAGCACTGCCAAAGCTGCCCCGGGCTCGCTTCTTTCTACACCCACTACAACAGCTCCAAGACGGTGGCTTGGAAAAGAAGCATAGCCTTGGACATGCTCCTCACCCACCCACTCATATCCATGTGAAGCAGGGATACCACTTATGCAGATTTATCATTTTACAGACTTGTATTTAACACCCAGTTGATCCGGAGCATCTCTCAGACTGTGATATCTTCTTGGCTGCAGGTTCAGCTTGATTTGAAATGAATGCCAAGGCGCACATGCTTGCATACCCACACCCAAGAGTGCACACAGCGAGACTCATAACTCTCTCTGCTCTTGGCCTGGGCCCAACGTTGTACTCCCCTTTTATGACCCTTGCTTTATGGTTTATTTAAAAAGTAACAGTCCCTTTATAGGTCATTAAAGCTGAAATAAAACACAACAGACGGCCCGCAACGGATAGAGGAGTAAGCAGACTCCAGCCAGATTGGCGTGAAAGACACTAGCGCACACAGATGCAGACAAAAACAAACGTATGCAAGGGGGCATCTGAGGCCAAAGGTTGTTATCCTTCCAGATGACTGCAGCCGCTGTACATCATCGCTTCGCACATCAGTAATCTGGCTGAATATTGTGCCATGTATCACATGCACTATGCACACTCACATCCATGAATAAGGAGGTTGCATACCATGGGGAAAGAAAGTATTGAACAAATCTATGTTTTTCTCTGCATATCACACAGTAATAAAGAAGAATGGCATAGGGAATACAGAAAAAGGCTGCAAAAAGGCATCAAAAGCCAACAAGACAGCTAAAAAACCGTCAGTGTTTAAAGAACAATTCTGCATGCTTCTGTGTAACTGAATAGTAGCAGATTTAGTTCCAACTGATGGTGTGATGAGAGTCTTGTCATTATCAAGGTAGCTCTCAAAGAAACTTACAAAACTTACAAAACCTTTTCCACCTTGTCGTTACACTATGGTCACCATATTGTTCATAAATGTTGTCGTATTCAAGACATCCCACTTGTCACTTTAAGTATGCCTATTGGTCCCCCTACAAACAATGAAAACTTGGACATTTTCATCAATCAAAGAAGCTCCCAGGATGCTTTCTTTTCAGAGCATGAAAGTATGTTTTTTTTATTCACCCAATGCTAGACACACTGGTGGCATTGGTTACTGCCGTATTTCTAAAATTTTGAATGTTCCAGCTTTTTTGTGACCAGAATCTGGAAACGGAAAGAAGAACATTTTACCACAAACTTGCCTCTCTTAATACTCGCAAGAGGAGTCATCTAAACATTATCCAGAAATGGTTTCCAAGAGCCAAAGACCACTTACCAAGAGCCTTAGAAAGATCTGGAATTAGCAAGTTCAGTGTTTTTTTTCATGAAAGCAATAAATAATAACCATTTTGCACCCTCGCTGCTCAAGACTCTACTGTGTAAGAAACCGCATGTTGAAGCTTGTTTAAGGTTTAATGTGAAGCAACTGGAAAAGCCAGTGAAATACTGGGAGAGACCAGAATGGTCAAAACATTTAAACTCTTAGGATTTTATTGCACGTACCGTGAATAGAGGAGGGAAGAAACATTGGAATTTGAATGTGACAACAGTTTTGCAGTAAACAAATATTTATTGTGTTAATAGATAAAAGCATAGAAATAGATTGATGTGTAAGTGACACAAAACAGTTGCAGCTGTCAATACATGCAAAAGGTGAATAAAATATAGCTTAACGTCTTATTTTTAGTTAATGTGTGTGAGTGTGTGTGTGTTTGCAAGTGAAATATTTGCTTTTTCTTTTATAGACCACTGTGAATTTTTATAATAACTGAGAATAACTGATTGTTATTTCGTGAGGCAAAGCACTTGTTCTGCCTGAGACATCTTGGCTACTATAAATAAGTCTTTGTCTCATTTAGTGTAATGACCTTGGACTGATGTGTGAAGAGCGGTGCTGTGCCTACATGTGTGGCTGTGAATGACACAAAGACAAGAAAAGAGGCAGATGCAGTGAGTAGGTGTGTGCGTGTTATGTTTTAGTTTGTGTTATCGTGTTGTTGTAGTTCAAGTTCTTACAGCGCCTGACAAAAGTATTCACGCCCCTTAAGTAGTTTCTCGTTTTATCACATCACAAACACAAATTTTAATGTTTTTCTTGTTGAGTTTTTATCATATTTTCCAATATAAAGTGGCACATAATTGTAAGGTAGTAACAGAAAGAATCATGTTTTAAACATAACACTAAATCTGAATTTGTTTTCAATAACACTGGCTCAATTCTTTACAGAAACTCCCTTTTGTTGTAACAGGCTGGTTTTACGTTGGAGCCCAGTCTACCTTTGAGTTGGTAGGCTGGGCTCTAACAGTCAACCTCGATCACCGACAATCTGAGCTCAAGTTAGAGTCATGTCTTCAACAAGAGTAAAGGATTAATTTAAAGGAAGGACAACAAGCAGGCTATGATGGATCTAGTAGAGTCAGCTGAGCGCCAATGTATCAGCCCAGAGGAGCCTTTACTGGTGGCACATTCCCACAATCAGAGGTGAACGGTGGAAACAGGACATTAAATGATCAAGCTAAGATGTGTATCCATAGTTATTATTAAATAAAACATGTGAAAATGCCTCGAAAAAAAAAAACAACCATCGGGCAAACATTGCTGTAGAGGAGTGTTCCCGTTTGGGCTTCTAGTCAAGATCCTAGGCATTGTCATTCAGACATTTTGAGTGGAGACCCCAGAACAGATGGGGTAACTCAAAATGGATGTAGGATCGGTGTCTTGATGAAAACACCGAAAAGAACGAGAAAATCTCATCTTTTTTTTTCTAAAGCCGATCAACTTGCATTGAGCCACAGTGACAATGAATAGAAGCAGTCACAGGGCAGTTGTTTTCACTCAAAACAATTTTGTATTGATTTGCACTGACCCTCACCCCATCCAAGAAAACAGTCCTAAATGAGTCAAAATATGCTTTCTTCATTTTGTCACATGCTTTGGTGAGATTTGGGTTGTGTGCCTGCATTGTCTCATTTATTATCAATTTATATATGTATGAATATGATACAAATGCACATTAGTTCAAATTTCAAAATTGCTTGTGTTCAGGAGTATAGTCGGAACAGCTTCTCCTCTGTCTCTCTTTTCTTTTCTCTCTCTCTCTCTCTCTCTCTCTGTCAGCTCATCCTATTCTCATTTAACCGACCACAGAAAGAGGAGGTGGAGGGGCAGCAGCGGCGAGCAAGGCCACAGTCTTATTAGTGATAATGAGAGAGAGCCACTCTGCCAATTTACATCCGTAATCTGATATTAGCTCTTGCCACCCGCACTAAAGCGGCACATGCATACGCACACGGTCGTGAACAAAAAGCACAAACACTCAGAAGCAGCCGCAGAGCCGCACAAAATCACATGTTTGAAATTACTTATTCATATTCATGAAAAAGAGCAAAACTGCTTTTGGGTGAATACCAAAGTGCCCCCTGAAGAAAAGGAAAATATTCACCAATTTCAGAAATAATCAAATTCAAAGAAGATAGTGGGTAGTAGCTTAATAATGTCCATAAATCGAACAAGTCACAATGCCATCTAGTACGTCCGAGAGATTAATATTCCATCTCAAAAAATCTATATAGTCTGCCATGATGCGGCAAAGAATACGTACTGTAATGGTAAATTATTAAAGATACTTCTGAAGGGACTATTGTCATGAAATTCTCAGCAGATGTTGGCAACGACCCACGTAACGCAGAAACCATAACAAACAAATCTATGAAATCTGTGACCTATGTTATGCATCATAAAGTCTAATGGCAAAATAAATATTGAACACATGCAGAAAAGGCTGCAGAAAGGCACAAAAGGCTAATAAATGAGATGACATCTGTCTGTACTTAGAATTCAATCTTTCTTTATCAGTGCAAGTTAATATCAACTAGTTTTGTCATAACTGATAATCTACTGAATGTTATTTGGAAGATTTCATGCAGTAAAAATTTAGACTAATAATAAAAAAACGCCTTAGCAGTGTTGCTACATGATAAGCTCCATGCATTACTGATGTGGTAAATCATACAAAAGGCCCAACCAAGTATTGAGTGCATAAAGATACTTTTCAAAAATCTTAACATTTCTATTGTTTTTGTTTTTAATAATATTTTCTGAATACTTTGTTTTTTTATTACCTGCAAGGCATAATCAAAATCGCATAATAAGCTTCAAATAGTTAATTGTATGTGTCTAAGTTCTGTATGAATTCCACTTCCTGAAATGTCAACATCATAATAAAGACAACATACACAAAGTGAAAGAGAGTCGTGACAGCGATATACTCTTTTCCTCAGATTTGGCCAAAACATTCAACCGTTTCATATACAACTGAAACAGAAGATGGATTTTATTTTAGCGCCAAATGATACATTAAATAATAATTTCATGGATCAAAATAAAAGTTTTGACTCTAGGACTAAATTTGACAAAAAAAATGTGGAGGATCACCTGAAAAGGGTTGTGGACAAGAGATGTTCTCAGTCTCAAAGACTTAGAGAAGTTTTGTGAACACAGTGAACAAATATTGCCAAGTGAAGCCGTAGTAGGAGGGATTTCTGGGCCGCAGGCAAAGGCTTTATAGTGGTGAAAGATTTCAAACAAAGAAGAATGAAATGGAATACGGGATAGAGATTCATTTCACAGACACACTCACACACACACACACACACCTGCACACATATGTAGAAAATGTTTCGATTTGATTTGTCATGTCGTTTTTAATACACACAAGACCTGCCGCTTTAATAGGGTTGTCTGGACTTTTGACAGTCCGTCTATGCATCAGGTAGCTGGTTCATGTTTTGTTGTGAAGCCATCTTGTGGCATGAAGTTGGATTGAAATTCAATTCAGCGTCCACTATGCTCTGATGCAATAGTGTTCTTTAAAAGAAGTTGTTTCTAAGCCTATACATCATTTATGTTTTTCTTCACCTTTTCATGTTTTTATGGTAGAAAGCTGCATGGAAGTGATGCAAGAATATGACGATCTGCATCAATCAACTAAATATGACATGCAGCACAAGCCGCACGTCATATTTAGTTTCTATTTGTTAATATTAGAATTTTAGTGTAATTAGTTTCAAATGATCTTTCCCTAGATTTCAATGTTACTGACATGCAAAGTACCCAAATGTATTCCATGAGGGATACACCTGTGTGCTGTCTGTCTTTCTTTTTTCTTCCTGATGTCTTTTAGAAACTTAGCTCTTTATGGTTGTGCACTGGGAGGGATTTCTGGGCCTGAGGCAAAGCCTTGATGGAGAACAGATCAGAAAATCTGCCACAATGCAAGAAAGGAGTTTTAATTTCAGCTCGTGCTGATCACATCAGCGGGGTAATAGTCAGTAAATACAATGATTAAACTGTAGCAGAGGTTCTGGGAACATAGCCAAATTATTTGCACCTATTTGTAGAATTTATTTTTCCTAATCTATGTTTTCCTAAAATTCCTTTAAAGCATCTCATGCTAAGTGAACATTAAACATAGCAGGCCTGGTGGAAGTGGTGGCCGGTTCTCCTGATACACACATGTTACATTCAAGTTTTACCTTTGTAGTGTGCCTCTGAATATTTTTTGGACTTTTGTTCTTTTCACACTGAGAGCTGTTTATTAAAAGCAAGAACCTCATGTCCTGAAGATTGTCCACAAACAGTTTGAGAAGCGTAGTTTGAATTTTAGGATGGTCACTTGGCCTCCAAATTTGATACCTTGAAACTGAGAAATCTTAAAGGATCAGCAAAGGGAGGACCTGCAGCCTATCAGACACTGGTGATAAGGTTAAGCCTAATTTGTGTATATATTTTCAACTTCTCAAAATGCACTGCTAGTATTTTTTCCTTCGAAATGGCAACACATTCTTTTCACATCACAAACCCAGAAAACACTATAATTCTTGAACCCAGGCAACTGACCAATCAAGGAGATTCTCTCAAGCGAACACTGAAAGATTTTGTTGAGCAATTCCTGCCGACATGGTAATGAATATTCAATATAAGCTGTAGCAGAAAACCTTTCAATTCTTCTCTGTCCCTTGTGTATCAATTAGATCCAAACCACCCAGAATCAGCTAATTGTCTTGAGCACTAAAGCATGTATGAAAGGTTTCCCACTGTCTATCCTCAGGCTAAAATATGAGTTTCATCTCCGAGGGTGACAGAACATTATGCAAGCCAGAGGGGGAACCTTTTAGCTGTAATATCACACACTTATACTATATTGTCATGTACAGCTGCAGCTCTGAGATCTCTTTCTTTCATTACACGCTGTCATTACACTTCTCTATTTCTGCATAATTTCAATCGAGATTTCATCATCCAGTCGTGCCTGGAAGTCGGGTTTTAAGTGCCATATGGATGTGGAGAAAGCTTCTAATAACAGCACATCTTATTCTAATCTACTCAGATCCAGAGCATTAAAATCAGTTTTCCTAATGCAAATAGAGTACATTGTTGTCATATATCTGGACAGGTTTTGGCAGTAAGTCTTCCAGCGCATTGTCATTTGTTTACTGCTTTTCAGAATTAGTGCAAATAGAGTAAAAAAAAAAAAAAAAAAAAAAGAACACACACACACGCACACACACAATTTAAGTTGGATTTGGCTTGAATTTCTTAAATCGATGATAATTCATTTATACTTTATTAAAAAAATATGCAAGAGTTTTGCTTTTTTATGTTTTTTTTTTTTTGATGATGTAAACTGGATTCTAAACAAGTGAGTTTAAAAACTGGTCTCCTAATAATCGTTTTAACTCCAAAAAGCTGCTGAACACTAAGGAGTTATGAATAAAAGACCAATTTAAAAATTTAAAGCGATTCAAAGGCTTTTTTTTTGTAGCATTATTTGTTACACTGGGAGTCCCTACAGTGGGGCCAGGTGGTACAGTATCTATAATTAAAACAAACTTGATGCCATGTTTCAAAGGTTGCCAAGAGCTCCATGTTAGTTTGAAACCCCCTACTGACCCTTTCACACACTGATAGTGCAACAGTGGTGCTAAAAAAGACCCCTTGCCTTTGCTTGTTCTCTCAGACTCCAAACAGAGCTAGCATAATGCCGCTCTGTGGGTGCTTTCAAACTGTGCTGGTACTCAAGACTTGAAGGTGTGGTATGTTGCATGGCAGCAATGGGGAGTCACATGGACTGTTTGCTAAGCCAGCTCTCTTTTGCACAAATACTTTAACTTTGCTTCACGAGTATCTCCATCTGGGATTTGAACTTCCAACATTTGAGGTGATCTAGGGGTGAGTCTGTGTTCTTCTGTGTTGTGTTTCTCCCTTTTCTCCCCTTTCCCTCATTGCTTTTGATTATCTCTGAGGGAAAGGCTCCTCCTGCTGTGCTGCTCACTCACCTGTTTCCAATCACCTTATCAAGCCATGCTTCCAAAAAACCAGCAGGGCCTCTCTGGTCTGCCTGATTGTCCAACTTTGATGCAAACAACCTACCTAGAAGTTGCCTTGAGTCTACATCAGAGTCTTGCTCAGACTCTAAAGTCCATTCTTGGTTCATGCAGCCACAAGCAATACTTACCTAGTTGTCACTGGTTCTGCTGCTCCATCTTGTTAATCTTTATTTTCTTGCCTGTTTAGTTCAGCCTTCACCAACAAACAGCGACCAGATATCAACAAGTCCATCAGTAGAAACATAAGAATTCACATACCACCTCCCTGATCAGCGTGAACGGAAACAATCCTTTTCTGTTCACCAAAAAGTGAAAGCAGAAAAATGACAGTGCCTTCTATTTTGTCTCCCTTGCTTTTAAATGTTATCCAAAGATACTCGGGATATGGAAATAAAGCTCCCGCAGTGCATTTCTAACCATCTGAACCTGCAACATATGCAACTTGATCGCTAACTAAGTCATCTAAAAATATGGCATAATCCTGAGATGTCATATATTTTACAAATGTATTCTTCTGTTACAGAATTGTCCCAAATGTCACAATGACAGCAAACAGTTTTATCTCATCATACACACAATAGGTGAAGATTCACTCACCTCAACATGCTGAGTATTTGAATTGGATGAGATAACAACTGTTGGGCTGATCATTATTTTTCCCTCTAGGAGGAACTTTCAGCCTGGGACAAATATGTCATCACTAGGGTTGGGAAAAATACGTCAGTAATTTCCCAGTTCAAGCAACTTGTATTGACACAGTTTGGATTGTATATTTCCAATTTGTCATCTCAACACACATGTGCTATGCAAAACAGGTTGCATCATAAATGACAAACATGTTTCAGTGATGAGATATGACTTAGGTAAATACGCCACTATAGTGGTTTAGATAAGCAACAGTGGGACAGCAGCTTTCAGAATAAAAAGTAATAAAAAGAGGGAAACATGAAAGCTTTTAACTTGGCACAAAAGTAGTTAGTTTGACTTTTGCTGCATATTTGTGTACTTTAAGCACTACTGCCAAGTTGTAGCAGAAAACCACACAAGGGGAACTCTCATTTGCCGGACTTCTTGAAGTCTAAATATGGGCCTTAACGCTAAACTCGGGGTCATCGTTGTTTCGTGTCTGAATTGTTCTGGTAAAGGAAAATAGAGTAAGTTTTTAGAGTGTCTTGTTCTTGAAAACCATTTTGGCTTCACAGTTGTAGAATAATCATTAATTTGTAAAACAAAAAAAATAATAAAATAAAAAGGACATTTAATTGAGAAAGGCCTGAGAAGCTGAAATTGGAGCATACACTTAATTTATTGACATTGTATATGCAAAACCACACTTATAGTAACACACATTAAAAAAATATTTTTCCAGATGACAAGTGCAGAAAGCCATACATGTCGGACACATGACAGTGTCAGAATGAGATGAGGTTAAAAGGCTACACTAGATTTAAAACCAAAAACCCCTTCTAATGTTAATAGGCCTAAATTATGGAGGTATTCCAGTGAGCTGTCAGCTCTCATCCCAGCGAAGCCGCTTCTGTACCAAAAGCAAGAACAGTATTTGAATTTAGACATCTGGCTGTTTTAATGCTGCTGAGTCAGACTAGGTTAATCTCGGAAAACTGATTTTGGTAAAGAGAAAGAAACAGAAAAATAGAGATTAGACGGAAACCAAGTTTGGCATGGCCTTGAGTGAAGCATCTGCAGAACTTTCAAACTCTTCAATAAATCACAATGCGTCTAATTAGGGTGTACCCATTCTAAAATAATCCCTTAATCTACACTTCGAAGGGAACGCTTCCCTTTTAGCCTCCACTCCAGGTGCATTTAACTTTGTGCCAAGAACCTCTTATAGTTTCAATATGGGCAGAAATGCCACCAGCACTGAATTTTCAGTTTTCTGTCTGAGAGGGACTTCTTCCTGCCTTTCAGTATTGCATGCTGTCTCCTCTGCACGGTGCTGGGGCTCTGCAGCACACACACTTTCTCACCAATTACCTGTCTCTATCTCTACGTCTGTGCTGTGTGATTGAGAGATGGTGTGAGGGGAAGAGAAAGTGAGAATGTGTGCGTGTGTGTGTGTGTGTTTATCCACATATAGGTCTTTATGTGTGCGTGCGTGTGTGTGTGTGTGTGTGTGTGTCTACATCACATTCTTCTGCCTGTTTCCCCCTCCGGATCTCATGTATAATTTATGAGCCTCTCATGAATATGCTAATTAGCCGACGTGCAGGGAGAGGTGAGAGGGCTTCCCCTGTTCTATTCTTACATTCGTCTGATGAGGGGGTGCGGGGAGAGGGATGGAGAAGAGGCACTGGGGGAAAAAACTGGTAGAGTTTGGGTTGCTGGTGAAGAGGGAGAGGGAATAAGTGAAAGAGAGGAAAGACGAAGGGCAGAGGAGGAAAATGCTGGAAGGAAAAAGTGTGGAAATACATTTATTAAATCCCGGCCGTTCCACAAATAGGTATTGTGGCAATATGGACGGTGGCGAGCCCATGTTGTGCTATATTGTGTTGGAAACAAATGAATCACCCATGCTGAGGGGACGTGGAGAGGCGAGATTGGAGGAGGTAGCTGGAGAAACGGGGGAAGATGAGAGGAAACAAAAAAAAGGAGGAGGGGGGGAATAGTTGTCATTGTTCCATCAACATTTCAGTCGTGTTTCTGAGAGCCCAGACAGGCAGGCAAATAGGACCGTTATTCCAGTTTCAATTGCTTCTCCCATAAATAGATGATAGCAGCCAAGTTTGTGAAGAGACACAGAAAAACACCCTTCAGAGTATTGCTGCAGACAAAGGCAATGTGAGGGTGACGCAAGCTCCCACACCTAATCAGATAAATTGGAGGGAAAGACAGGTAGAAGGTAGAGATTAATCCAATAGCTGACAAACGAGCCAACTAAACATCAAACGCTTCGTCTTCAAAGTTGCATAACATGAAAAACCCTTTAAACCACATCAAAGCCCTCACAGACAGCTGAGGGAAGATCTCACTCTTCTTTTTTTTCCTCTCTTTTCTTGAACTCTGTCAGTCTATCTGCAAGCTTCTCTCCATCTTCTTCTTCATTCAGGGGGACTGAGTGTGATGTGAAATTGTGCACTCTATGCAATGCATGTGTTTGCACATGCATGCAAACATGTGCACACTGCCTACATGGATGCACATGCAGTTGAGTGTGAGGCTACATTTTTGAGAACGCTTCTGTGTGCGCGCGTCTGCGTGTGTGTGTGTGTGTGTGTGTGTTTGGATGCGTGTGTGTAGTGTTTCCCTCCTGGCACCCTGTGGGTATTGGGAGCATTCCAGCGGGCAGCTGATGATTCAGCATCTGTCGCCCTGCTTATGTAAGAGAGCAGACATGGTCCGGATGGCTGACTGGCTGAGTTAACTGACTGACTGGATGAATGGCTCAGTTAGTGAAGGCCTGACCAACTGACTCAGTAAATGAAATCACTGACTTGCAGACTGACAGAATGATTAAAAAAATCCTAACAGACATGCGTTGGTTGCGTTCCATCAAATTGGCCTGAGTGTAAAGTGATGCTTAATGATACTGACAGGAGTTTAGTGTCAGCTGATGTTGCTTTAAGTGTATGTCTGTGAATGCCATTGCTACTGGTTTGCAAGATAGTCACTTCAAAAAGGAGATGATAAGTTTTGAATTGCAGCAGAAACAATTAAAAAGCCTTACGCTGTTCTTTCCGGCACCGTGTTCAGAGCAGACGTTGTTGGTTTCAATAAAGAAAAGCCTGACGTTTCTGCGGTAAGTTAAAGCAAATGCATATGCCTTGATGTCGAGAATCAGAAGAAACAAATATTTCTTAAATACAGGACAGTAGAAATGGAATTTATTTTAAAATATATATTTCGGCTGTAAAAATTAAACCTAATGTAAAAGCTCCAGACTATTTGACTACAAAAGCCCTTTATTGGTCACACAGTCAAAGTCCCTGAATGAAACCCAACTGAAAATCTGTTCTAACACCTCAAAATTCATATTCACAGGATTTATCTGCTCAGTCTTGGTAAAATTTAACAATTTGAGTATTTTGCAGCGAAGAATTGCTAAAAATGATCAATTCTACTATAGAAACTCACTGTACTGCTCAAAGATTTGTCAATTGTAAAAACAAAAGTTGGTGTTATGCAGTGTAATTCAGAAGAGTTTTAGATTATTTTGTAAAAAAAAAAAAAGCCATAACAAACAAACAAAAAATAACACTGCAACTTCACAATTATATGTTACTTTGTGTTGGTCTGTTATATATGATATATTCAGGGGATATAAATAAATGATTCAGGTCTCAATAAAACCCTGTTTTAATTCTGTTTGTGATCTAATTGCATGTTACTCAGCAGTTTCCATCTATTAATCAACTGCTGTCAAAAAAGTCAACAAAGTTGCAAAAGCATGAAGGTGAAGAATACAGGCGCTCACAAAAACAGATGGAGATGTCTTGAAAATGATGCCCTAGGGTACGGAGAAATATGAGTTAAGGGAATTAAAAAAAAAAAAAGAAGAAACTTTGCAGAGAGAGCTGTTGCTAAGATGTTGCTATGAGTTAACGCTGATGATGGGAACACTTCAACTCTGTATTTAAACTATGATCCCATGCTCTGTGAAAATGAAATAAACAGGAAAAAGACACATTCTTTTTTTTCTGTTTTATGTGGGTATTTTTTCCAGACAGTCCAACACAAAAAGTTCCATTTAAATGAGTACTGAAGAAGACTGAAAGTATTATTTAAAAGTCCCAGACATTATCACTTCATTAGCCAACTGAAAACACCAAGTAGAACACTAAAACCATTGGCTTTCTTTTGAGCACAAATGATTTACCAGCTGGTTCATTCGCACGCACCTTTCCTGATCCGTTTTTAGCTGACTTACCAGCCTATTGATGCTGACCAACCGGCTTCTTGGCTTGACCGCGGGATAACTGACTGTAATGGCACACTTGCTGGCTGGCTGGAGCTAAATAGACCTGATGGTTGACTGAATGTCTAATTACACGTCTGATTGGCTGGTTGCGGTCAGGCCAGGAGCAGTGAGAACAGGCGCAGAGGCAAACCTGGGTTCATTACAGTAAACTCGGGACAGGCAGCAGTGACAGGCAGAGGGAAAGAGAGAGCAGACACTGGAAACAGCTGAGAGTGACATGAATTCACCAAACTACCATGCAAATAGATGCTGTTACAGAGACGGTCTGTACCTTACATATGGGTAGAATAACAAATACTGTGCACACATGCACATAAAATGGAAGCAACTGGTTTAAGGACATGCACAAACAAGATCATGCGAGTGCACATTTACATTTTTTAGATGTAATGGAGGCTATGAGCAATGAAAAAAAAAAAGTAGTCTGCTTGTTTTTTTTGTGGGAACCCTCTTAAATTGTGCTCCATGAAAATACTATCAAAACTACTGTGGTATGCTGTGGCTGGCTAATGACGCTGAAGTTGGTTCCTGAGTCCCAGCACTAAATTAAAGGAATATTTCACTGTTTGCTTTAATTCTGGACTGCATTTGAGCCTGCTTAATTCAAATATAATACATGTAGAGTGGGAAAACATACTCTTGATTTTTTTTAATTCCTTTATTACCATTCAGTCAATGCAAATGGTGTCCGACATGTTTTTCTTTCTTTTTCTTCTTTTTTTTTGCCTTTGAAGGGTTATTGCACAGTCAAAAAACACACAGAAATTCTGAAAAGCAACAAAATACTGTAATTTGAAGTTGAAGGGGAAAAAGCACTCACTTACCACACATTTTTTAGGTTTAAAATTGAAATACCATTTCATACTATACCAACTTTATTTATGAGATGTAAAATGACTAAAAGTGACACAAAGTGCTACACAGAATAATGCATTAAGAGCAAAAAAAAAAAAAAATTCAAGTACAAAAAAGCAAGAAATACAAATACATTGAAAGTAAAAAAAAAAGAAGATTAAACACTATGAAACCGATTAAAATGAATCTGTCACACTAAATGTCACTGATATTGAAAGTGAAAGAATTAAAATAGGTTTTAAGATGAGTTTTAAAAGCCGTTGGTGAAAGAACTTCTCTAGTGTGTAAGGTTACTGTTTCCAGGTGGAAGGCATCACGCAGGATGCCCAGTTATACAAGAACTACAACTGTTCAGGCACCTGGTTGAGGTTGTTTGATAGTCTAAGGGAAGCATCAGGCACATCTGTGGTTATAAGGATAAAAAGGGAAAAAAAACTTGAAACAAAAAAACAAAATATTGAAACAGGAGATGATTAACCTCCAGCTGACAAAAACTACTTGGAAAAGTCTCCCCAGTTGAGTCCTCGTTTACAGAGCTGGTCAGGTCACATAAACACTAACTCTCTGACGCCCTGCCTGCTGCACACACCAGACAAATGTGCAAAAAGAAGTCGCAATAACGTCCAGAGCGAGTGGATTTCTTCTCATCACCTTAAAGAGGAATACGCCTCCAACAACACATGAACACATGTACCCATCGCACTTTCCAGTTCACACAATCTCACTTTAGTGTCCACTGACAGAGGGGGGGGAGAAGAAGAAGAGAAAAGGAGGGAAAAAACAGTGGGCGTGAGAGAGAGGGAGAAAAAGCAGAAGAGGTGTCGCCTCCTCTCCCTGATCCCTTATGCTAAGAGGGATTTGCATACATTTTTAATCAAAGCAAATTAGATCATAACCAAATTAAATCACGCTTTCCAGCCGCCCCCTTCTCTGTCTGCCTCCTATTCCATCCACCCACCTATTCTTCATCATTTAATTATAGGCACTAATAGGTATGGTTAGACCAATAGAATTAGAAAAAAGAATGATCTGCATACATATGAAGCTAACTTAAAAAAGAGTACTGCATATATAAGGAACATGTTTGCCACTAATGCTGGATTTCCACATATACACACCAAGAATAAAGTTTCTGGCTACACAGTCCGAGCAACATTTGGTGGTTTTGCTACTATTGCTGTCTTACACGCACCAACAAATACGTAGCAACAAATCAATTCAAACTCAAACAAAGCAAACACCAACGTTGGCTAACAGATCAGTCACACACCACAGAAACCAGACACCTCCTCCCACATTCCTCTCCACACCCTATGCTGATAAACAGATTGGAATCAGCGCCCACTGCCGCCTCCTGCCAACAGATAGTTTCCACAGTTGTCCAATAGCTCAGTCACAACCCTATTACAGACAGTCGTCATGAGCTTCACCTACTCTGCAACAATGTATCGCAAACATGATCTGTTGCAATGTGCACGCGAACCGGCGTACTGCTGCATGTACATAAGCGCATGCTTACGTTCGCATGCTGGTATTTAGTCTGCTTCTTGTTAACATGCTCATAGTGCCAGTGGCTCTATTAGAGATGTGGATTTTAATGCTCCAAAATATAATAAGAAAAAAAAATCCTACCATTAATTCTTCAACTAATTAATTCTCAAGAGGAGGAAGAAAGCGAAAATAAAAGGAACGTAAAATCATCACACTTAGAATGAATGATAATACTATAATTCTAGCATTATCAACCTCCTTGAGCATTACAGTTTGTTCTTGGTTTTTATCGACACTTTGTGTTGAAATATATGTTGTTTTAATTGACAAGTTTTAGGACATTTAAACCTCCATTCAAAGAAAAAAAAGAGAAGAGATTAGATAAAGATAAAATCTATCTCTTATTTAATCTTCTTTTAATCTCACGTATAATAAATTTTATGGTTCTTTTTTACTTTCTGGTCTCTTCATATATTGAAACTCCTGAATGGTTGTAATATTTTAAGTGTCATTAAATACAACTAAGGCCTTTTAGTGAAATTAAATCCATCCATTTTGTGTGCCCCGGTCCCTATCTTTAGCGGTCAGTGGGTGAGAGACTGACTGCGCCCTGCACAGCTCATCAGCACATCACAGGCCAACAGAATCTTTTCCATAGGATACTCAGGGTCTCCACCTGACATAAAATGCATGACTTTTGGACTGTGGGAGGAAACAGAAATATCGAATGAACACACCTGCAAACTCCATGAGACAGTTTCAATCCTTTAAACCTGCGCTTTGCAAAGGAGGAAACAATATTTAAAAAAGGCTCGACTGTGCTCGCTTCTTGTTAATATGAATTGTGTCATCGTTGAATTGTTTTTGCCATTTTTGTGGACTGTGTGGGGTTGATCGTAGGATGCATCAACCTTACACTTCGGAAAGCGTGCTTTCGAGATCTTTTGTCTTCACAAATTGGCCACCAGGGTTCAGAACCTAACCTCAAAAAAAAAGTCATAAGAATTTGCATGAGAAAGCTTCACTCTTATATTCACAAAAAAATGCCAACTAAAGTATTTTTAGCAGCAATAAAAACAATGCTTTGAATTGACTCTAAATATAGATCCGATCAAACCTTTAATTTCTCCAGATGCTGAGGGAAAAAGGAAACGTCTTCCTCGGGTGAAATTAATATGGTTTTAATGCTGCAATCGCAGGATGAAACAAACCACCATTCTGGTTTTCAAAGATAATGCAAGAGGCAGTGTGGACATGGACATCTGTTCCACAGATAGCTCATAAAAAAATGTGTGCCTGAAACATGTTGACCCCATTACTATTCACTCCTGGTAAAAATGCAGAGGTTTATGCAGTCATCACTGACAGTTGACAAAACGTAACAATAACTGAATCTCAGCCAGCAAGGCTTATGAAAAACATATATAAATAATACATTTCTTGGTTAGCTATTACAAAGAGGATAATTCTCCAAGTGATACATCAGTTGAAATGACTCAAAGGACTCATAAATCCAGAGAAGCATTCTTATTCACTTATTATGTCTAATATATGCTGCAATATTATGTTTATGAGCTTTTCTTGTGCAACAGTCACATCTTATCATTTCTGGATTTTAGTTTTTTGTTACTTTTAATAAACTAAAACCTTTTCCATGCATTATCATATACTTTAACCGGCCTACTGCTTTCAGTTATCTAAAATAAGCTTATACATTTTCTACAAGGCATTTGTCAATTATATTTATATCTGTTGACTGTGCTAAAGGTGAAAGGCCAAATGCCTGTAAAAGTGCATCACATTCCTGGTTTGGGTTTAGGTGTAATGGTTGCAAAGTCTTGCAGCAAGTATTTGAGAGGTTTTAAAGGGAGTTTGAGAGGAGAAGTGGGGAAGTCCACTGGGAGACGTGTGCACTGTATGCTAAGGTGTGAGTGTGTGTGAAGAGGAGTGTGTTGAATGGTGCAGAGTAGGGAGTTGGCTGATGGGCAAAGGCATACTGCCTGCAGGTTCAATCTGCCCGTGAGTCAGGCATCAAACTTTCAGGTCCGCACATCAATTATTCAGCGCCCTTCATTGTCAGAGTCTTAGCATGCCACAGCGCCACACGACACAACCGGGTGCAAACGGAGCTGCAAATTAGGCAATGATGACAGAACAGGATCTGTGAAGTAGTTCTGTTTCTTTCTCTTTTTTAAATGAGGGAGATTTGTGTTAAATATGAGCGGATAAATGAAGAGCAATGGAACAGGAAAGTGACCAAATAAGGCTTTCATTAAATGGACTGGATTTTAATTGTCACTAACCCGTCCACATTATTTCGCAAAGAAGTTTTGCGTATTCCATTTATCTTTTTATGTTGCTTGCTTTCACTAAATTTTGTATAAATATTGTCATTTATTATTTTTATTTTATCTCTTTTATTTAGTTGGTCCATATCGTCAGAACAAAACGAAGAAACAAACAAACAAAAAATTATCTGACATATTTCAGAATCGTAAATATATGAAAGTATTAAACATGAACAAGTCACAGTAAGCATTTCAATTGTTTTGCAAAGCAGATAAGTACTTTTAAAACCCTTTTCTGACACAAAAATGAGTCTTTGAAGTCTTGTCCTTTTAAAATACAAAGTCAAGAATTATACCACTGTCTATTTGTAAAAAGAAAACAGATGGTTTCATAATAAATATAATGATAGTTATGTGGAGGCCTTCCTGAACATACAGAAAAAAGGCCATAATGGAAACTTCCCCCAAATATCATGTATGCAGGAGAATAGTTGTGCTACAGCAGTAGCTCTCTCTGAGCAGTTGTTTTGACCTGATACTATAACACATTTTGAAGCTGGGATTTAGGGGAAAGAAGTAAGAACACAAACGGAGGAGAGCCCACAGTTGATGACATACTATCAACTACGACCTACAATGATACGTTGAGCAGAGTCAGATGCCAGATCTTCAATGCAACAAATATTGTTTGTGAGCTAAAAGTTTTTCAGGTAAGAAAATACAGGTACTTTTGTAAAAATATATATTGTTTTGCGTCTTCTCTGATTAAAATGTTATTAATTAATTAATAACTTCTGTCTCAAGCTACAGCTCTCGGGACAAAACTTCTCTTTAGACACTTGACAAATCTTTATGTCAGATTGGAGGTGATAACTTCCTTTATTTCTACTGCTTGTATTTTGTGGGACCTTTGTTGAATGCACTTATATACCCCAGTTTGGAGTTTCATGCATAACATCATCTCGCTTCAGGAACTTTAAACTGCATTCTTGGTTTACTTTTGATCCTTTTTTTCCTCATGCTTCTATATGAATATAACTGTCACAAGCTACAACTCAGAAGTTGTACAACTTTCCAACAAAGAAGAGAAATTAAATTCAATAATATAATTTCAAGTATTAATGGGAGCAGAAGCAAATTCATATTCACATTATATTTGTGTATGATGAAGTAAACTTAGAAAATCAGCCTTTCTCATGACAGTAATCATAATAGTTTCTGATGAATTATAGCCACCACATTTTTTGGAACGTTTATTTTCTTCAGCATGTATTTTAAGCCTGTTTTTCACCACAATGTTTTCCTTTGAACTTCCATGTGAGCTGGTTCTCATTAACTTTGCTGGCGGCTTTGTGCTAATACTTTATTAAAAGTGCATAAAACAAAGGGCCTGTGTAAGTTCTCCTCATTATGATATGGTGTTGTGCTGATGTTTAGGCCCATCTTAGTTTTTATAACTGTGAGTCATGTCCCAATGGACCTCAAAAATATTGTAAAGATCAGTAGGCACCTTGCCATGCAAAATAGAAGCAAAAAATATTCACAAGTCAACTATGCTACCTGCTCCACATAATAAAATGCATTAAAGTATGAACAAATTTTGCATGTTTTTTGCATCAAACCTTGCTCTTAACTATTTACAGATGCATATGTTCTATAGAATCACACAATGAGTGTTATCTTACAACCCTTTGTTTCTTGTAATTTTGATGACTATGTTTTATAGATATTGAAAACTCAAAATTCAGTGTCTCATAAAATTAGAATTAGAATATAAAAAATGGCATTACTGGAAGCTCATGGTGTCACATGATAATATACCTGCAAAGGTTTCCATAGCCTTTAAACAGTCTCTGACACTCTGGGTGAGTAAACTACATGATTGCTGACTTGACAGATGTCCAGCAGTCATTGACACCCTTCACAAGGAGGATAAGCCACAAAAAGGTCAATGCTACAGAAGCTGGTTGTATACAAGCATATTAACAAAACATTGAGTGGAAGAAGAACATGTGGTAGGGAAATGTGCACCATAAACAAGGAGAACCACAACCTTGAGATGATTGTCAAGCTAAATCCACTGAAGTAGCTTCACAAGGAGTGAACTAAGCCTGGAGTTGGTGCAGATTAAAGTAAATTTTGCATTTCATTTGGAAATAAATGTCACAGGGTTTGGAGGAAGAGTGGAGAGTGAATCCATGTTGCTAAGTGCAGCTTGAAGTTTCCAGTGAGTGATGGCTTGAGGTGCCATGTCCTCTCCTGGTGTTGGTCCACTGTGTTTTCTGAAGTCCACAGTCAATGCAGTCAGTGACTAGAATCCTGAAGTTCCAGAGGACTCCAGAGCTTCATGCTTGTCTCTGCTGACATGTTTTATGGAGATGCTGATCTTATTTCCCTGCAGGACATTCCCCCTGCACACACTGCCAAAGGTACCAAAAGTTGGTCCAATAACCATGGTGTTTCTGTCCTCGATTGGACAGCAAACTGATTGGTCTGATATCATATTCTGATATTGTGAGGCTCTTAAGTATAGTGTTTTTATGTTTGTTTGTTTTTTTTTTTTTTAAGTGTAAGCAATAATCATTAAAGATAAAAAAAAAAGAAACATCTTGGAATATTTTGTGTGAAAATTTTCTGTAAAATAACATTTCCACTTTTTAAAATGACTGGCAAGGAATATTGCATCTTTATGCAATATTCAAATTTTTGAGATGTCCAAGTATGGATGGAGTACATTGCTTCTGTCATGATGTCATAATTTCAAGGGTGTTTTTATATACTGAAGAGTAAACTGACAATCTGGGGAAAACAATGTGCTCCGCCAGGTTCCCCAAGTGATTAGGTCATTATCAGCTGAATTAATCAGAAAGTAAGTTTCACTATCAGTTTCAACATGCCAATCCAAGATAATTTTTCTCAGTGCAGATATAACAGTGTAGCTTGCAATCAAATAATGTTAATATCCAATCATTGCTGCAATATTTGAGCTACTGTTGCACAGTGGTGAACATAAGATAAAATATACTTTATTGGTCACTAAGGGAATACAGAGACTGCCAAACATGCACACACACAGCAAGAAAGACATAAAGTGTCTCAGAGCAAACAAATTTCAACAAAATGAGACAGCCATAGTAAAACATGGCACATGGGCAATAAAATTACCCTAAAGAGTTCATGAGTTTTATTATATATCATAATGCAATTAAAATTAAGTAAAAGTCACAAATAAATTAATAAGACATAAATTAAAAAAAAATATAGAGAGCACTTCTCCCTTAAACGATCAAATAATTAATCAAGAATTATTTAGAAGAAAAATGGAATTTGAGAGAAAAGATAATTAGAAACTGTTGTTTCACAACAAATAGCTCAGCAGTATTCCCCTGAAGGTAATTGTTCGTAATCTGTAGTCAGTATGAGATGGGTTCTGCAAGATCCTTTTTACATGTTTGATTACAGTGTCCTCTAAGACAGATTTCAAGGGCAGAGGCTGAAAATCCAACCCAATTATTTTCATTGAAGTTCTCACTATATTTGCAAGTCTAGATTTAGACTGCACAAGTGAGCCAAACCAAGCACCCATACCATATTTAATTATACCTCCAAGAATGGCACCATAAAACGTCTGCATGACCTTAGATTCGACACCAAACTATCTACACAGCAAATTTGGAAGTGTTCCATCAACTCCTACAGTACAACTCCTAAATTCAACACTTTGAAAGTGTCTATATTGGTCCACTCTGGATGGTGTAGAAGTTACACTTTTGAAAGTGCCATTTGTGATAGAGTTGAATCGACACTCACAGTAGTTGAAATCAAATACACTTCAGTGTTAATCTACCCAACAACTAGTGTATATTGTCAAAAGTTAACACTATGAAAGTGTTAATCTAACAGAATGGTGTAAAGTGTATATTAACATAGAAATCTGAGTTTTAAAATACTACTGGCAGGGTGTGCTGTGGTGGCGCAGAGGTTAAGCACAACCCACATATCGAGGCTCTAGTTTTCAATGTGGCTGTTGTGGGTTCACTTCCCAGTCTTTCCCTTCTTTTATTAACCACTTTTTTTTTGTCAATTTACTACCAAATAAAGGCCATTAGAGCAATTAAGAAACTACTGGCCATCAATAATCCCCAAATTCATTTTAAAAGACATTAGATGCCGCATTAGATGCTATAAAAATGCCGGCACCAGTTGCAGTATGTAATCACTTATTTCAAAATATCAAACAG
>NW_015112712.1:864495-870298 GCF_001443285.1 Poecilia latipinna | reverse complement strand
TGTGTGTGTGTGTGTGTGTGTGTGTGTGTGTGTGTGTAGGTGTGTGCACGCTCCTGTGTGAGCAGACATTTGCACGACTGCATCTGTCTTCTCGCACCAGGTAAACACTGCATTCAGCCAAGAAGGATGTCTCGGTTGAGATTTGTACGTGGCAACTGGAGGAAATACAAATCTTGGCCGGGCGTAGAGCACTTTAAGTAGCTGAATGTATTTAGATCCAAGAGCAGCACAAGAGGGTCTGGGAACTGTTTGGAAGAGATACAGTGGAGGATGCCAGCGTTCGACTGAGGCATCCATGGAATGATGCTTTAATAAACTAAGAAGATGAGAATAACTTAGGAGGCTCCTTGTAGGATCCAAATAAATTAGATGGCATCTCTTGTTGCGAGCTGGTAACCAAATCCAGCTGGTCAAACTGTCAGGAGGAGGAAAAGAAAACATACATTCTCAACGTTCTTCCTCTCCTATCAGGCCGTAAAAGGCAGGCATGTTGTTTAACGAACTGCAGTGGATCTTCTGAATGAACAGGCTTCTGGGGCGCAGCGCGCTGCAGCTTCACTCTTCAGGTTCATTCAGAGATGACAGCATGAGGGAAAGCCCCTCTCCTGCTGCGTTAAAGCACCACATCCTCCTGTTTCCCGGATCCCCTCCCTTGTCGTCAGATGCAGACATAGTAACACTGCTGTATTTTTACGGTGTTTGACAAACTGCTCCTTAACAACCAAACCCAAACACGCCAGGGGTCCCATCAGTCAGACTCTGCAGCCATAATCACTTTCTCGCTGATAAAACCTGGTGATGTTTTCCTCTCATGAAAACCAAATATATAACTTTCCAAACTTTTTTTTTTTTTTTCAAATGTTTAAAGTTCATTTTGACAGCCATAACTTATTTTTATCCACCTGCCAAATGTGCAGCTCAGTCACAATTAAAACATACAAAAAACTATTGGGTTATGCATCGTTGACAGTTCAGGCATATTTTATGTCGCAATTAATACATAAACACATAAACAGAGAGTCCTGCTAGACTTTATTATTCTGAGTGGAATCGAAAACTACTCGCTCTAATAAATCTGGCCGGGCGTGAAGTGAGAGCAGCTCTGTTGACAGCCAGTGTTTCACTGCATGGAAAAGCCAGCTCTGAACACACAGGGAAAACACACATCCGCACCCACACATTAACAAATGTTGATGGAGCCGCGGCTGTCCCACAACTCTGCGGGACTCTGGGAGCATTAACAATGTCCCCTTTGCTCCTGAAAGCTCTTCTTCCATCCCTTCTTTCCTTCCACATCTTTCCTTTCCTAACCCACATCCAGCCGCTACTGGTAGCCTCATCACCATTGCCATAAATATCAGCGGCCTTTCTTCATTTACATATATGCTGCTGGATGTGTCGTATGTGAGACTTTCTGGCATTTTAATATGAAAAGTCCTTCATAAACTTCTTAAACCCATAGTTGGTCACAGCAGGTGACCCCTCACACTGAGCCAAGTTCTGTTGGAGGAACATTCCTGTTAAAAAGAGTTTTCCTCCCCACTTCCACATCATTATATGCTCAATATATTGGATAACAAAGGTTTTAAAGCCTCAGTCAAGACTTTTAAGGTTTTTCATCTATGGAATAAAATTTCTTGTTTTCTCTTTTTATATGTCTCCCATATTTGTTGTGATGTTATGCTGATGATATTCAGATTTATTTGTATTCAGAACATGGCAAAGCAAAGGTAGATCTGATGGTTTATAAGCTTCTCTGGGAGATATTAGATTATGTACTAGTGCTGAATAAACAGCAAACATAAATTTTTCTCGTGTTTAGAGACGCACTCTGGCAAATTTAAAGTTCTTCCAATGGCTTATTATTAAGTTATTAATGGCACCGCTCCTTTAATGTCTTTAAAATAACATCTGTTTAAAAGATGTTATGTCCTTCAACCAGGTAAGAGGATTTTCCTTGTCATAGCCTCTTAGTTGTTCCCAGAACTTCAGCTTTTAGGCTCTTTTCTCTTCTAGTCAGTAACTGGTTCTGTAGAAATAAAGTTGAGTTGAGTTTATGTGCATCTTTCTAACATTATTCCAGTATTTAGCCATGATTCAGTCTAATAGCTTAGTCAGTGGCCTCCATTTATACTGAATCTACATGATTATAGGCACCATTATGGCCTTCCTAAGAATACCTTGTTAATCTCCTCTCACACCCACCACTTTCAGTAGTTTCATCAGCTGTCAGGTTTGTACTGAGAGTCCTTGTTGCCTTATAAAAACAAAATTCCTCCTCTCTTAATGGGTCAGCCTGGCACCGGATTATTTTAGCAACAGGTTTCAGACATCCTGTGTTTGGCAGAACATCAGGATCCATCCTATCTTACATTACAATACATAGCATTACACAGCTATGATTTATCTTGTATTTGTTCATTACTTTAAACTTCCAGGCAGAGAGGACCGACACTCATCTAAGGCGTGGAATCACATCCTTTCATTCATGCTTTTTGAAGACCAACCACTTATCCTGCCATCACTGATGTAAAGTCGCTGCATAACTGCTCTTAATTACGAAAATGCCTTCCACACCAATCATTAAGTTGTCTTTTCAACATCAAAAGAGGATCAAAGTAATACTTCACTTTGATTTTTAGTCTGCAGTAAGAATTCCCCAAGGAATAATTTTAACTTTTACCTCAGCATAACAAGTAGGTTAAACTGTTGTCTTCCAATTTATGGAAAGTTTGATTCCTGTTGAGCTTAATTTATCCTTCTTAAAATCAAGAGTAGATTTGATTTGATCCTGTGAAGCATGGATTTTTTTTTTCCTCTTACATCTTCTTCAGTTGATTTTTTTGAGAATCCCGCAGAGACTGGGTTAGTTGTACAGATGAGATCAGATAAAAATGTTGTATGAAGGTCAACAAACATCACTCACACAAATAATTATACTATTATCCTTCATTGTATCATTCCAGGTTGTCACTGTACCCATTTTTTTGCAACCTGGAATGATACATTTCTTTTCTTTCTGGCCTCTTTGCAGAAATGCTGTATTTTTTAACTGGAAATAAACTAAACACAGATCAGCATTGTTCATTAATTAAGTGACTTCTAAAGGTGGCACTGAATTGTATTTAGGGGTATCAGAGTAAATGGGATAGATCTATATATGTGCCACCGTTTAGATTTGTATTGAGCAAAAAAAAAAAAAAAAAATGAAAACCATCCATCTTTTTTTCCTACAGTGTTGGTCAGACACATAAAACCCCAGTAAAATATTGGTGCATTGCCCTTGATCTGAATCTGTCCTCCTCAGTTTGAAACCTTCACTTGCCAACGTAGCCCGTCTCTCTGAGCCTTCTTGAGAGATGGGTTTTTTATTCTGCACCTTTGGCACACATGGATGGAGGGAAAGTTGGAGGGACTGGGAAGGAGAGAAGGCAGAGTTATTTTCCTCATAATCAAAATGAGACACGTTATTACGGGCTATTAAAATACGTAAACCCACCAAAGTAAAAACATGCTTTTATGGGGCGAGAGAACACATTTTATTATTAGCGGTGCAAAGTATTTGAGAGGCCTATTCATGGTCTGACCTTTCCCCCCGCCCCCTGTCTCTTGTCATTCCTTTCCTCCTGCCATTAACACAGAAAACTAATCCAAAACTATTCAGTGGGAAAACATAAACGCGAGCCATATGGAACTTTACTGCTGGATGCAGCACACAAAATACAATATGTTGGCTTCAGTGCTCTCCGAGAAATCCTCGTTTTGCGGGCGAGGCTGTGTTTGCATTCATTTACTTTATTTAAAACTTTCCGATGGGCCTGCTGCATGTTTTAGGAAAAATGAAAACTTGCTGTGAATTATTAAAGGTGTAAATGCAGATGGCTGGGAGGAACCAGCATTCATTTTCTCTCCCTACTTCATGCAAAACTTCAACAGACAAAAGGAAAAACTTACAGAGGCATTTATAATAAAGAGTCACATGTAACTCATGCTGCTCCTCTATGTGTGCTTGTTTTTTGTGTCTATGCACAAGAAAAATAGGATTTAACTCTAATCAGAGCCACTTGGAAACATACAGGGGAAGCAATAAATGTAAGTAGAGGTCAGCATTTATGACCAACAGATGGCGCAAGATAACCAGTCATTAACCAATACTTCATTTGAAAAAAGTTAAGCCTGACAGTAAATGTGCAATTTGCTTGTGTGTCTGCATGTAAGTAAGTGAGGTATGGCATTTAGTTTAAAGGTTCATTTTGACACATTTTCCAGGAATTACAGCTGGAAGTTATTGGGGGGGTTTGTCAACAAGTTCTGCAACTCTGTTAACCAAAGGTTTCTTTTTTCCACACTTCTTTGTAAAACTGTTCAAACTCAAACTGCAGAACCTCTGCAGACAGCAAATTTGAATTGTCGCCTAAGATCAGACAGTTATATGCCATTTCATTTTATCTAGCTTCTCTATCCATATCGAACAATTCGTCCCACAGCATGATGATGCCACCACCTTCTTTCTCATATTTGATGTGTACGCTGCATGACTGATGTCCAAATTTAAAGGACATCAGTCAAATTTAAATGTTTTTGTATGGCTGTCTTTTCGTGATGCCATGCTTCCTCACAAATGATCAGCTTCCCTGTTTCTACTGAAGACAAGCGTTGCCTCTGCTTGACACCGCCATCATCATTTTTGATGAGCGGTGTTAGTTGATCAAGTACGGCAGTTACTCAGTTATCTGTTATTAGGGATAATAACTGTTATGTAGTTTTACTGCTATTGCTTTAGGGTGACTTTTATTATCTGTCTAGGGATTGCAGCTGAAAATAGCCTTCGAGCTAACTGGCATATTTACAAAAATGTTATTAATATAGCATAAATTAATCAATTCAAATTCAAAATTTATGACTACATAATTAGTTTGGTCCTTCGTGACAAGTCATCAGCCACCTCTATTATAGCTTGTTCTGCTAACATCCATTTGTTTGCCCCTGTCTGCTAGCATAGCAAAAGGTTATAGCAAAGTAATATGATTATGTTTCACTTCTGAAATTAATGTAATGAACCCATTTTATTTGTCGCACATTGCTTGTAAGTGAAATTGTATTTCTATTTCAAACAAACGGTCATTAAAGAGACTGATTAAAATAAAATAAAGTCGAACTACAGTAAAGTACAGGCGCCTATTACCTTTAGATATTTGTACACGTTGACATTAACATAGACAAGACTGCGCACGTTTCCCCTCAGCAGTTTGTGTACACGCAGTCTCCAGTGATGGCTAAATGATTTCTATCTTCCCAGTGCAAACATATTAAAGCTATATCTGACTGTGGGAGCTCCTCTCTGGCTGTTTCAATGTGGAGCTGCAGTGTTAGTGGAGACTCTACTGGCTACCCTGGTATCCTTCTACCAACTCCTACACAAACAGAGCAACAACCACAAGGAAGAGCAACCAATTGATTCAGTTTCCACATTCGCAGGCTGGAAAACTAAATAAGATAGCGTGAGAGGAAGGTACGAGGCCATTAAAGCACAGAGTGTCTCGGCCTAGGAGATGTGCTCCTTCAGGAATTCGTCCAACCTGGCCTAGATCTCACCACCAGAACCATGAAAACACAGCAGAATCTACAAATGGAAAGCGCCAATGTTTGTAGTTCCAGCACACGAGTCTTTTCTTGTTTAAGCGTGAGCGAGTGGCCTCATGGTGCCTACCTGTCCCTTCTTTTCCAGGCCAAACTGCCTTTACATTTTAACAGATACAACCCCTGGCAAAAAGTATGGAATCACCAGTGTTGGATGAGCAGT
>NW_015112712.1:850225-859676 GCF_001443285.1 Poecilia latipinna | reverse complement strand
TATTGACTAACATGTGAGGCATGAAGAGACAGGCAAGCGTGCCCGATAAACATACTTAGATGCTACTGAGTCGTTTGGTTGCTTTTTTGCTAGAATTTCAGGATTTTGTTCCTTTCTTGAAGATTTCCACGTAGATCAAACAAAAGAACATTTTGTTCTCAACATTGCTTTGCCCACAGTCACTTCTTTGCACCTTTATAGTTAGTCCTTCTGGCTCCAAGTTGGTCAACTACCTATATTCAGGGGCATTTGAAATACGTACATGACATGCAATAAAAGCCCTCAGCCGGAGTCGAGGTGGGGATCACAGACTGGGCCTCTTTGACTGTGAGCCAATCACAACGTCCTGAAGAACAGCTCTTGGTGTCCAAAAGGCCTCCCACCCACGCTAGACAAATGAGCTCTCATCAGCTGTGGGCTTGTGGGTGGGATGCACCTGAGTCATAAAGCTTTTGTCTGTAACCACCGGCCCTTCGGCTGATGGCTCGTCAGATTGACTTGCTGACCCAGCTTAACCGCCCAAAGGTTCAAAAATAACAGGAACTAAAAAGGAGCAATTAAACAAGAAAGGGAAAGAGTGAGGATGGGGAAACAGCAAATTAATGTGCCTCTACCGCTATTAAAGCTCAGAGTAATGCTCCTTACAGAAGAGTCAAAACCAGCTGTAGTGCAAGAAATCAGCCCTTAGAGGTTAAACTTCTTTGTTGACAGATGAGGCTTGGCAACTAATTATAATATCATAAACAGGATATTAAAATCTGAAATTAACACAAAGGGGAAAGCTCTTGGAGTTGTTGGGTTTGCTGTACCAGATAGCAAACCCAACAACTAACTGGTTCTAATTGTCCTTAAATTGTTGCAGCACTGAAGGTACAGAGGTAATCATCTCATCACCATCATGTTTGGACTGAATGCTTCTGATGTCTCAAGGGCAGCAGTGATGAAGGAAAGCATAGTTTGAAGACTTGTTTCATGTATCAATAGAACATGTGTTAACTTACATGAAACTGTTAAACATATACCTTTCCAAACAACAAAGACAAATGCTCCGCCCATTACTCTTATTGTTAACATAATTGTTAAGTATCTGACTGCAATCTCTACCCTGACCTGAGCAACTAAGCAGCTAATATAAACTTTATATCCTTGTGTTTCTTTATGGAAAGCAAAACATCAAAAATGTATAATATCCCCCACTCTAAAAACTTGAAAACAATTACAAATGTGACAAGTGCTTTAACTTAGTTTTTTTTTTAAATAAAACACTTATTGTTACATGTTTTTTTTTTTTTTTAATCAAATACCAATGTAGAAGCAGTAACACTTTAACTTGTTCTCAGGAGGAACATCTATATTACTATCATGTTTCATCCTGTAGTTTTGGACACAAGGGCCTGAAGGTGTTTTAAAGTGTTTCTCCTCCTGTTTCTTTCACACCTGTCAGGTCTGAGGAGATCACCAGTGTGAAAGCAAAAACACACCAAAAGACTCAATTCTGACACGTTGCAGCAACACAGTTCAATTTATAATCTTTTGGATTTTATGACAGACTGATAGAATTGTAAAGTGGAAGGAAACTGAAATATGCTCAAGGATAAAGATGTGAGGAAATTGCTGGTTAAAGGTTTGAAAATGATATCCCACCTTTAACCATTTAAAAAAATGCTACTGCAAACTCAGGACACCTAAACTAAAAGGCCAGACAAGGAAAGCTTTGATCAGAGCCAGAATATTTAGAGGCTGCAAAAACTTTAGACTCGGACAAAGATTTTGCAGCCAGAGACACAATAGAGTGGTTTTGATCATGTTTGCGTTAGAGTTGCATAGTCAAAGTCCAGACCTAAAATCAGCTGAAAATCAGGGGCAGCACTTGAAAATTGCTCATCACAGACAATCTCCAGCACACTTGACTTGGGTTGAGCTGTTTTTCCAAAAAGAACCGTCAGAACTTTTCTCTGTATATTTGGCTGGTAGAAAGAGACGCCACTGGAGTTGCAGTTAAAACTTGAGTGAAATGTGAAAAAAGTGTATTTTTTAAAAGAAAATTATGATCATGCACAACTCTGATTTGATTTATTACTTAAAATGCACTGAAAATTGTAGTTGTACCCTGGAAGATTGGAATACTTTTTCAAGACAGGATTAAATCTGGCAGCACTTTGAGAGAGCTTTAGCTTCTTTAGCAAAGAGCCACATCCTCATTCCTTGCTCTATCTGTCATCTCTTAAGTGAGACCATTAAGTTGGTGACTGGGGCCCAACACTTGGGTGACTGGGGCCAAATATTCTGGTGGTAGCAAAACATGCACAGAGAAGTTCAACATGCAAACAACTTGCACACAGGCACGGTGTAACCACAGCTAAAGACATGTGTGACATGCGTACTGCATCACAGATGCTTACATGTTTGCACTGTTGGTAACCGTGACTGCAGTGACTTTACTGCTTGATCAATTGTCACAGCTGCTATTAGATATCCAGGAGATACATTCCTTAAGGCTGGAAAGAGAAATATGTGTGTGACTGGAAAGGGGCATGTTTTTATTCTAAACAACAGGGAAGAGAAAAGTTAGTTTAGCTAAGAATAACCATGGAGTGAAAATTTCTTGTCTGTTTATTTTTCTATGGCTGTGGGCAAGTAATTCTTTTTGTAACATCCAGTTTCTCAGTCTGTCTAGTTTCTCTTATGCTCTGTGGAGAAGAACTGGTTAATGTAAAAAAAAAAAATAAAAAAAAATCAAATGCTAAAGAGAGACTCCTTAAAAGATGCCTCTAGGTCATGTCGTGTCGATACATGTGTTGAATCCTGGTTCCTAGAGAAGTAGGCAAGAGTAAAGCCTGTATGGATAAGCTACTTTATCTCTGTGCAGTCTATATCTTCCACCCCGTCCCTCCTCCCTCTTACTCTCCAGCTCTTTGATTTCTCTCTTTCTTCTGCCTCCTTAAAGAGCTAAGAGCGCTGGTCTTTTGTGTGAGCTCCATGTGAGCTTGTCTGTCGTGCATTGTTCCCCTCTTCCTCAATATGATGAGAAAAGCTTGAAATAACAACGTCTGAGGGAGGAGTAAGACCCTCTGCTCTCTGTTTCATCTCTCCTCTCTCTGTTCTTGCTTTTTCACATGACAGTGATGCTCTCTGCAGATCTCCTGCAGGTGTGGGCCTTCCAAACCCCTTTGAGACAAATTGCACATTTATCCCCTCTCAAACGCCCACATGAAGGCTGCAGCATGTGCACGTACTGCAGGAGAAATGAGGTAGGAAGCCATCTGTCTGATGAAACAAGAAGCGTGTTTTCCATCTTTGGAAAAAAATAAAAACATCTTCATTAACCATTACATGACTAACTGGGTAAGAATAACACAAAAAAAAACACACACACAAGAGTTCAACAACTTGAACCTGTGTCACTGGGAGACAAATGCATGCACGCCATGCAGCTTTGAGACAGGAATATCGGGATCTGACCTGCTGACTGTGGCGAGGTCATGTGTGAGACGAGGCCTACAGCCGCTGCGCCCACCAGCACCAGAATGTGTGACGTTTGAGGAATCTAAGCTGCCTCGTTCTGCCTGACCACACAGGAACAACACAGGACATCATGCATACATTAGAAAAAAACAAAAAAAAAAACAAAGGAAAGGTAATGGTTGCAGTTTGAAACTTTATCAGCGTTTGCACTTTGTCGTTTTTTATTATTGAGTTCTTATACTGTACACTTCTTGGATGACACTCAGCAGATCAACATTTCCACTTGAAAAATAATTTGTATTTGTCTTTTTTGGGCTTTCACTATTTTACGAGAAACAAAATTTGGACCTTTTATATGACTTTCAGATCATAAATTTGACTTGTTGAATTTAAGCACCGCAATAAATTAACTTTACGACAATATGCTAAATTACTGAGATGCACAACCTACTAGCGCAGTTGTAGATCAAAGCAGATCAAAGCTTCCTGGAGATGCAAATGTTATCTGCATTAACATGTGCAACGGTAGCAGCTATGCTGTAAGTGCAACCTCATATATGTTTGAAGAAGGGATAGGGTCCTGAAGAAATAGTCAAAATCTTTCAGATTAAAAACGAACTAAATCTGCTGACCTGTGCAAAAGACATTTTTTCAGCCTTTCTGTTATGAAACACTATGCTGCACACATACTTCCCACAGGCTGTACTGTCTGTGTTCTCAATTAGCAACCTGAGCTCACTAAAATATCAAAGAGTAATGTGATTTATTGGAAGTATGTCCTTAATGTTGTGTATATATTGTCAGGTGACCTCACATACCAAATTGGTTAAAACTAAAAACCTTCAAAGGCATTGCAGTGGTTACACATGGCTTCCCAAACCTCCCTGCTTCTCCGGAAAGCACCCCCTCGTTATCCCGCTACCATCTTACCAACAGCCCCACAAAAGTCCCCCTCTCCTGTGCGAGTGTGTGCATGCGTGGATGTGCATTTAGCATGTGCTGTCATGTGTGCAGGCTGGCATATGTGTAAGTGACATAATTGTGTGTGTATATATATATATATATCAAGCTGTGTTTTTGCAGGAGCTCGTGCTGGCCGCAGTCACTTTTGATGGATATCTACTCTGGCTTTGGAGAGCTGCACGTTTTCCAGTGGGTGACTCATGGGGCTTCTGACAGATGCCTGTACCAATTTACTGCTACTGCCACTGCTGCTGCTCCTTCCCCTCTACCCCGAATGTGTGTGTGTGTTTGAGTGTGTGCAGCGCAATGAATGAGTGTCCTGTACGTTTGCTGGTTGTGGTTGCAGTTTCCAAATTGTGCTTATGGACTTTCCACTCATCTTTCGAACAGCAGACGAGGAAAGTAAGGAGGGAGAGCGAGGTAACAATTAAGCTGTTCTTTAATGAAACGCCACTCGTTCTCAGACATTCACAGAAATGCCTCAGTCTGAGCGTTTTGGTGGCTGTTCTGTTGGTGTCAAACAGAAAAAAAAAATGTTATTCTTTCAAACAAGCCGTGTCATATTGTGCTATCAATTTAAACATTACATGAACACAAAAGTAAAAAAAAGGAAACCTGAAATGCTTCATTTGATAAAGATAACATGGATTGACATTATTATCATTAAAACTAGTTTTACAAAAAGTCCAGAAATAGTCAATGACCTATGCTATGCATTTCTCAATTTAACCATTTTTAAGAACTTTTGATATGAACAATATTGTATTTTATGTAAAATACACATGAGGTGAACCCTTGTCCTGATGTAATTTATTTTAAAAAAAATTCAGTGGCTTATTTCATATCAACATAGCATATTAATATCCATATTTTCTCAAGGCAATCAGAATAAAAGAGGATTATTTTTTTTTCTCTTACATATGCATCTACAATGCTTCACAAAGTATTCATACTTCATTGTATTTTATTGTGTGTTATTTAATATAGCTCTGTGTGATTGGGAATGACATACTAATGACACATGAAACTCAATTATTTCCTAAATATCTAAAGACTTCACTTCATTTAGATCTCAACTTTTAACCAGAGATGTGGATTATGTTTGGAGAGACAGAAAAATATGTAAACCATTTCTGATTTTATTTATAATGATTAACCAACAACCTTTGCTGTGATTAGTGATTAACAAGCTACTTATTGGTAATTAAAATGCCTTGATTTTAATTACTGACTCTATCATCAGTACTGGGATTTAGAAATACTTTAATTTAAGGATGATATCCAAATGTGTTTTTGGAAGCAAAATTAAATGCTGCACAGCACTGAGCTGAGGTAGTTTCATTTACTTTGACTACCTCTGTGGACCTGTGTCTTTTTGGATTTTGTACAAGAGAAGGACAACGCAAGCAAAAAAAGAAAACTTATATCCCCAAAGTTGACATGGCGATAGGAAATCAACTTTAATCGGGATTTTGTGACTAATCATCGATTGCCGCACAGTAATTAGAAAATCTTGCTCAAACTTGTGGCCTGCCATGAAGGTGTCCCACCTGGGAATCATTCGGAGGTTATGGAAACACAGCTCATCCCCAGCACAGCACATTCCTATTAATACGTCTGTCATTTTTCCAGGAAATGGCAACAGGAGAGTGAGTGAAATCTTCTGGGTTTGGTGCGCGTGTGAATGAATCGACCACCTAGGCGGGAGTCCTGGATAATTCTCTCCAGACGAGAAATGTCAAACTTCATTTGGCTGTTCCAACTGAGCCTGACATGAAGCCTTTTATCAGGGATAATCCCTGGGTGGAAACACTTAGTTCTGTTCAGCCTGTTTCAGTAAATCCCATCCTCATCTGTAAGCAAAGAAGTCACCACTTTTACTCCTGTTTTCATGGCGGACCCTTTTGGGTTGAGGTTACCCTGGACACCATGTGACTACAACCAGATTTAGCTGCCCACAGAATGCTTAGGTTATATAAATTGTGCTTGTTATACAAATACTAAATATTCATTAATGGTTCTTCTATGGTTCCTGAAATGCTTCCTCATTACTTTGTGTCAGCTCTGTAATCTCCGCAGGGACTTATCCCTCTGGATTTCTAGAAATAATCCTAAACCAATATTGACACATGCTAAAGAAGTTCACCTGCGGTGGAGGAGCTGGGCCAAAGGACTGTGAAGAGGGTCGCGCAGCCGAGGCCAAGCCGCAGGGAGGATGGTCCAGCGGAACAACGCTGCATCAAAGGCGCCAAGTTTGTCCACCAACCTCATCTCCACGCCTCTCCACCTCTGAAGCTCGCGTCTATTTTCAGAAAGACAAACACAAGAGCAAACGCCACAAACTCTATCATTGTTGCTATCATTTCCAAACAGCAATTTTCCGAGGGAGAGAATTATTTTAGAGAGCTGGTATGAAAACCTGTGTGTGTACTTTGTTGCGAGGCAGACACCTTTTCATAGCTCCCCGTGTGTTTGCTCATGCAGGTTTGGAGTCAGTTTTGCAACAGCCAGTCAACCCCTACTTGGTCAGCCCGGGACCCTGGCTCAGCTGGATGTGGACTTGGCCGGGCACTGCCACTCTGGGCGCCAGTTCCAACCTAGCACCGAGGTGATGAAGGAAGAGTCTGTCCCCTGTAACCCTTCCTTCACCCATGTCTGCAGAGGTGAGGAGGCACCCAGGGGACGCGTTGGCTGGACTCTATGGTTACATTCACACAACTCAGAGAGCGTGTTTGGGCGTTCAGAGTGGGATGGTGCCAGCATGTCTCATCTCCTTCTGCCAATAAGCTTGCTCTGCAGCTGTCAGCTAAAATTAACCAGCTCCATCTCTTCACGGAAATCTCAGGATTTACTTTTCCTGAAAAGGTGTTCCTGAACTTTACCAAATTTCCTCATGTTACAAGCATGAGGAAATTTGGAAACTCTATTCGGGAAATATCAGTTTAGAGACAATGTCCCTAAAGACACGGAGCATCATTTTCTTAAGGCAACATTGTATTGGCGTTTCACATTGAAGTGAAGTTATTTGAGTTGAAATGTGCTGTTAGGACATGAGAAAATAACCATTATGGTGGTTGAATTTTGCAGATGATGACAAGTAGCTCTCTAAATATCATTTGTGTACTTGTTGAACTGATTTGTTTCCAGAAATAAGAACGTGAAAAACCATCAGATATAAGGTTGAGAATTTCCCTCTTTGCCAGCTTGTCTTCTTTCTCATCTAAATTTCCCTTGAAATGAGGTCACATTTGTTTTTGGAGCGCACCGACGTGCTTAAAAGTGTGGCCCTGCCCAGGTGCTGCTGAATAAGGAGTTATGACAATGGTCCATCATCTGAGCGGCATATCAAAGCGGCCAATGATGATTTGATGATGGTTGTTGGTCCCACCATAAGGGTACGGCCTCTCGCTTCAGAAAGATGTGCGTTCATCATAGAGGTGCCTTTTGTCTTTGACTGAAGCCTTCATTTTAATGTGGTGCCTGGTTTACCTACTTGTCGTGATCTGAATCCATTTCAACAGAGGAACTGAAGATGAAAGCAACACGAAAATGAGATTTATTTCCTTTTCTGCTTTGCCGTCCCAGCAGGTTTCAGCCAGGGCCCCCATATGAGCACCACTGCTCGCCACCTGTTTCGTAGGAAAACAATGTTCAGCACAAGCATTCCCAAATCCAAAAGGGGATAAAGGGAAAGGAGAGGTAAGGGCAAAGCATTCGGTTTGAGCATGCTGAGCGCATACCGGGGCTCAGCTCACAGATTCCAAAGGCAAGCTGATGGAAGTGAGCCAGGCTCCTACACACAGGACAGGAGGAGAAATGAAAAATGAGGGAGAGGACAGACAGAGATGGAGTGAGCGGAGCTGCAAGAAGGGGGCATTAAAAAGATTTTCCCTTTAATCAAAACCCCAGGATGCTGATGGTAAAGGGGGTGGGGGGGAAAGACGGGGAGAAGGGAAGAATGACAAAGATAAAGGGAAGAAGATCGAGGAGAGCTGCAGCTGGAGTGTCTCAAAGCCTCCCACCTCTCACCCCATAACCCCTGTCTGCCTTCTGTTTGCCCTCATACCCAACTAACTCAACCCCCAGCAAAAAAACGCAGTTACTGTCTCCTTGCTAATGCCCCAAAATGTAGTGGATGAAAGAGAGAGATGAAATCTGGCAGCTCAAGGAATAAGGATGCAGTGTGAATTGTTGACCTCAGCTGCCAGGTGACAGAGAGGCTCTGAGGGAGCCAGGCACCGCTTCACCAGGATTGATGGTTCCGGGAGATTCAGCAAGTCAACCGAGCCGCGAGTGGTTTGTCATGTTCTCTCCAGTTTGTCTTTCTCCCACACACGGTCACATCACAGCCCCGATTCCCCGGATCCTAGACGCTGAGCCCTTAGGTGAGACTTAGTGGACGTGTGGAGGACAGGTTGTGCTCTTTGTTCAGCGACAACACTGTTCTTCCTTATACAAGTAACTCACTGACAGACTGTTCCGCTGTCACAAAAAAGATGGATGAAAACACTTTGTGCTCAAGAGCGCACAGGACAAGAATGCCTCAGATTTGACCTTTCACCTACACAAGTAAAGTTTTTCTCAAGATTCCTTCAAAATGTCCTTGCAGGACATTAAATTTAGTCATAATAAACTTCTCATTAACTTAGGTGTCATCCAAAAATATCTACAAGTTTGTCTTACATGGATGTATAGATTTTATTTCCAATTATTGAAGTTTAGAAGGCTGAATAATAATTCGCAATAATTTCAAATATTGTTAACTTGTAAAAACATGAATGTAAGCCTTATTTTTTTACTCTACACTACATGTTTGTAGTATTCAGTCTACAAACATGGATTCACCCCTAAGTGATTTGGAAAATATATATAAAAAATCTAAATGTTGCTGCTTGTTTAATGCACTGTATCTCTCACATGACCTCAAATATGCCTGATTGGTTGAGCAGTTGCTGGTGGTAATGCCTCTCTCCAGTGTTCATGTATCAATTATTGTAATATATATATATATATATATATATAT
>NW_015112712.1:823167-846821 GCF_001443285.1 Poecilia latipinna | reverse complement strand
TTGTGAGGACAAACCAGAGTGGACTGTGCAAAAAGTTATATAGTAATTCAACTTGAAAGACTTGTAGCAGCATATAATTTATACACAAGAGGCTGGAAAATGTAATTGCTATTTTGCCGCTATGACTGATGATTGTAAATTGTTTCATGTCTAAATTTTGATTTAAATTTATATCTACTGCATGTGCTAATTTCAAACAATCCCTACTTAATTTGGAATCTGCTTGACTGCGGAAACACATTTTCTTATGTGCATGTGTAACTTTTGTATTCTGAGAGTGATGAAGTGGAAATCCACTTGTTCCTTTCAGGTGGGATGCATATTACTCAGTTGTTTCATCACGTTTCATCCTTCAGACTTCATTTGTATGATTTCAAGGCTGATTTGTTTGTACTTTGACCTAATTGACACTAATTTTGCTATTGAAATCAGCAAAACATGGGAAGTGGTGGAAAAGAGAAGAACACCAAGATGAAAACAGAGACTCAAGGAAAGAATACTGAAAAGATGCTGCATACATTTTGGGGTTTAAACTGAGCCCAGAGGAATACGAGATCCATCCTTTTGAGACAGAGCGTCATCTCAGGCCAGATTACTGTCTCCAGTGCCACTCAGCTGGACCCCTCTGACAAGGAATCCTCCATCCAGGAGGCCTTGTAAGCCATGCCATCAGAGGGTGGGGTTCGGGTCAGGGGTTGGAAGTTACAGGGTTGATAGACAAGAGAGATTGATGTCCGTTGACAAAACTTGAGCCCGGCAGACCTGCCTGTTCCCTGGGGGCCAAATGAGACGGGGATCAGAGAAACCGATACAATCCCTCCCACATCCACTTCTCATCCAGACACACACACACACACACACAGTTTGAACGGCCCCCAGTGAACACAACCCTTAATGCTACCCTTACTGTCCCGTTCTGTCTTGTTTGATCATGTCCTAAACTGTAAGGGGAGGCAGCGGAAGGGCCTCAGTAAAATTAGTGCCCTGACATATCATTACTTGTGAATGCCTGCAGTAAGTGTGGCTGTCAGCTAGAGCAACAAGGCTGTCACAGGGAGAATGTAAGATGCGAGGAGCTACAGACCCTCCATGCATGCTGTCCAGTACAGTGGACAGTCACTCAGACCTAAACTAAACAACTTGAATACCAACGATTAATGGCATTTGTTAGTAATACCTCAAAATTAGTAGTGGTGGAAATCACCCTGTCATAAAAGACCTGCATGTTCATTGATTAGTTGATTTATTATTATTTTTTTAATCAAATAATTGAGTGGTATATTAAAAATTATATACATTTCTATGTTTAAATTTATATAAATTGATTTACAGCATTTTTTTCATGACAAAACTAAATAGTGTATTTTTGTTGCTTTCTATGTGATAAACAGAAACTATTATTTAATTATGACGTGTAATAAAAAATAATTTCTCACATTTGGCTCAAGGATTCTCAACTGGATCTAGGTCTTGACTTTGACTAGGTCATTTCAACCCATGAATCTGCTTTCATCTAAGCTGTTCTAATGTTTGTGTTTAGCTTGCTAGTTCCTGGAAGACGCACCTCCTTATTTGTCTCAATCTGTTGCACGAACCATTATTCATTAAAAAAAAAAGTGCACTGATCTGGTTTTATTTCTTTTTATAATAAATTGTCTTTATGAATTATCAGATTTACAGTTTCTTAAAGGATTTAAAAATTAGCATTCGTTTCCAGAGTTTATATTGTGTAACTCCCCCGCCCCTAAAAAATAATAATAATAAAGAAATAATACTACTTGTAAAAATATAACTTCCGCTATGGAAATGTGTCAAATGTGTCAACTCTCTTAAATTACTTATAAAAAGCTAAGCGCACGCTCATTGTTGTTGATTTCGGATATTATAAATTCGGAAGCTCAACAGCTCAAAAATGATTGTAGCATTTTGTGTTAGTGTTAAAAACTGAACAGAAATGTAGCTAAAGAGATATAAACAATAGACAGGCCGCGCTCCGCAGTTTGTTTTGACGTTCAATTGATCCAGCACTTCCCCTCGGAGAAAAAAAATAAATGACGAGGAGTCTTGGACGTGTAACGCTGAAAGGCTGCTATTAGAGCAGATCCTTCACTCACCCGTTCTTTCTCTTCTCCTGTTACATGAAGTCATCAGTGTGGAACGCCACAGCCCTCTCCAGCTCACTCCTGAGGGAAAGTGACACACTGCTGGATATATATCGTTTGAAGATATGTAGAAAGTTGTAAAATCTTGTCCGCATGGTGTGGGTCCACGTCCCTTGACATGCGTGTCAGCGCAAGGCTTGTGATGAGTGACTGCATTGGAGAGACATCAAGTCTAGCCATGCATTCAAGGGGGTATTCCACTGTTGGAGTGAATGATGAATGACCTTTGAACTTAAAGCACAAATTTTAAATGGAATTTGGATAACCTCATAAATATAACAATAAGCATAAGAAGCTCTTGAGGGAGAACATTTTCACATGCGCCGATTTCATGAATAAGGAAGGAATAATACAATTTTATTCATCTTTAATTTTATATGCTTTACTTTAATACTCATGAATATAGATAGATAGATAGATAGATAGATAGATAGATAGATAGATAGATAGATAGATAGATAGATAGATAGATAGATAGATAGATAGATAGATAGGAATAATCCAGTATTTAGTTCTAAGAAGGAGCTGATTCAAAATGGAGGCAGGCGAAGCTGTCTCAGCAAACTGACAGATGCTTTTGTCAGTTTTCAGTGAACAAATTAACAAGTGGGTTCCACTTTGTAAAATTCTCCTGTTTGAACTACCTGACCCTCCTCTGTCGCTTGGCAGAGCTCAGCCAATCAGAAGAAAGAGCTGAGGATTTAGGTGTAAACAGAGAGCCGCTGGTTGTTTGAAGCCAACCAGAGAGGTCATGTTCGCATCCCCAGCCACTTCCACCCTGCTTCCTCCATTGATTGGGAATGTTTATCACATTAGAGAGAGGTCAAGGAGGGGGTCAAGTCAGAGCGGGGCTTGCGGGTTGCCACCCTGGGTAGTCTGGGTAATGATACTGTCCAGAACCTGACCACAGGCTTGGGGATATTAGTGAATGGGGTAAAACATGTTTGTGATTAATTGGCATTGGGGGAAAGATGGAAAGAATAATACACAAAGGAGAAAAAGGCAACAAGAAATATCAAATTTCTAATGTCGAGTAATGCCAGCTCTTCAGTCAGTCCAATCCCCCTAACAATTATTTATCTCCTAATAGACTCAGTTTGCTATTAACCAACCAATTTCTATCCCTACTCTGTAATTTGCACCATCCACCTGGCCTCATATCAGCAAAATAGATACATGGTGCTTTCATCTACCGGATCAGGGCCTCTCTGTAATCCAGGCCCTGCATTAGGTTAGCCCAAGGCAGAAAACCCTTTTCATGAGTGACAGGGCAGGAACCTCCCCTGCCTCTCTATTTGACCTCCTTGTTTCCTTAATTTGTGTGTAATGTCAGGGCTATACCCCACCCAATCCAAGGTGTCCCCACCTCCTTGGGGGCCCATCACAACTGGGCCCACCGGCCGCAGAGGCCAAGTATTTTCTTATTGTTGACACAGACAGCCAAACATTTCCCCTCCCACATAACTCCCGTCCTCCTGTCCACCACGGCGTCTTTCTATTTCTTTCTCCACCAAAAACCTTTTCAGGACCACCTAGGTGTTTTTAAGACCTGGTGCCTGATGTTTCTTCATAACATGCTGGCAAGATTCTCTCCGTTCATGCTCCGCATACCAGTGGAGAGCCATTAACAATGCCGCCTCAAGGCAGGACCATGACGACGGGTGTGAGGGGGGTCGAAGGTCATCTGCTGTGGGGCAAAATCCTTTGTTTGCTTCTCCCCCCCACCCCACCCAAGGGTAAAGTAACAGGTAATATTATGAGAATGATATCTTCGTAAACACATCTCTCTTGTTAGATGGTGATTGCCCTCTTGCTTTATGTTCATTCTTGTATTTGGTTTAGGAAAACAAAACAACAACGCTCCATTACAACAACATAAACCCAATAAATACAGTGACACCCGAGTCTCTTGTGCGGGGGGTTCTATTATGAGCGTCAGAAAAGCAAACATCTCTTCACTCAAGGAATGGAAGGCTGGAAACTCATCCTCTATTTTCAGCAAATGGGCTGTGTCAAAGTTTTGTCCTTAGTCAATTTAAGTGCCAGTAGCATGAAAAAGTGTCAAGTCAGGTTATTTTCTTTTATTCTGCCAATCTGCTGAAATATCCAGTTACACACCATCTTAACCAGGCTCTTTTGTGTGACCTGGTTTGGACAAGCCTGGAGTTTTGTTTTGATTGGGGTTTTGTGATTGTCCTGCCTTTTCAGTGGCTTCAGGCACCATAGTGCCGACTTTACTAATGGCACTAATGGTGGTATGAATACAGAAGCATTTATACATTTATACCACTCAAACTGTTCCACGATTAGCAGTCTTGTATGTTATTTGGATGTTTTGTCACAGATCAAAACAAAGTAGAAGAAATTTCATGAAATGAAATGTATTTTTCTTGTTTTCTAAAAAAAAAAAAAAGGAAATTATGGCATTCATTTGTTGGAACTAAAACAGGTGTATCAGGGTTGCTTTGGTTTCTGGTAAAAACATAAAATAATAATAATAATAATAATAATAATAATAATAATAATAATAATAATAATAATAATAAATAAATAAAAGACGGGAATATTATTAAAATGTGACTTGTGGCACTGATGTTTGAAAACACGCAGTAAGTTGCTGACCTGGTCTTTCTGGATGGAGTTTGCATTTCCCTGTGCTTGTGTGTCTCCTCTCTGGGTACTCTGGCTTCCTCTCAACGTCCAAAAATATGACTGTAAGGTTAGTTGGGGTCTTTGAACTCCCTTCATGTATGAGTGTGTGTGTGGGCTTGTTTTTGATACAGAGTTTGATACATTTTTCCAAAAAATACTAAATTGTGAAGACCAGCTGTCCAAAGCCGGGGCCCCATAAGTTTTGTCAAAGTGTGATCAGGAATCCTTATTGCTTTCTTCTTGACACATTTTTTTGGAGTACAGATCTATTAAATGTCTTGTTTGTGGATTCTTCAGATCTACACAGCTCCTCATGGGCCGCTCAGCGTCATAGTTTGTTTTTATTTGGTTGTGAACCAAAGGCAGAAATACTGAGAGTTAATATGCATAGAATTAAAGAATAAGGAGCTTCTGATGATTTTACGTTGCAAACTGTTTTGAATATATCAGTATTCTCTCTGGAGAGAAGAAGAGGGACGTTACTGCTGTTCAGAAAGTAACTCTGGTCTCTCCACAGCAGAAAAATAAAGGGATTTGGTAGTGTTTGTGGCTGCAGGAGAAAGGTGAGTTTTGGCGGTTTGCATGTTTAATTTGATCCCTGAGAGAGTTGTAGCCAGTGAAAACGTATGTACGCACAGCCAGAAAAGTGAACACAGGTCAACTGGAGGGCCAGCTGCCAGGATCTAGATAGTGGTTAGTTTTCTCAGCGGGGAAATCTAGAGATTTCCTCTGTGGGGAAATTTGAGGAAGGTTCCAGGTAGATTGGTTGCAACCACATCTGACTGTCTGCGGTCGACAGGATCTCATGCATGTCTTTTTATCCAGTGGCTCAGTGAGGCTTGATCGAGGTTTTCATTTGCTCCACACGCACTATTTTATTAACCTTTGCTAAAACGCAACTTTAAACTGTGCATGGAAAGCAGCACTGACGGAAACACAATTAGCATTTTCTATATCCACTTTAGCTTTCTATGGCTTGGTGACATTTGAAGAATAAGAACCCATGGAAGCACGTAGATATGAATGACTCATTTCAGGGAAACTTAACTTTTTTTTTTTTTTTTTCCCGTGTGACAACGTCAACAAAAACACAGTTATGAGCATTTCTGCCAAAACACACACTCCAAGCTGCCAATGCCTCATGCTTTGTGTGAGAACATTACTATTTTAAAATCCCCCCAAAACTACAATTACACACAATGTGGTATCTTGCAGAGAGGAAGTAAATGTTAACTGATTTTGCTTAAGGCGAGTTGTCCCACAATCCGTCGACAATAACAAGAAGATAATCCAGGGGTCCCCAAACTTTTTCCTGCGAGGGCCACATAGCTGTTCCTTTCTGTGGTCTTAGTTTTTGCAGTAAAAAAAAACAAAGAAATTCTTGTCGACGGGGGGTGTGGGGGAGAGACGACGACACTTTTGGATAGATTTTTACCCAGAATGGAAAAAACCGTGAGTGAAACGGTGACTGACGAGTATATATTCCATTGAGGGAAAGTTAGTTTCACATCTGCTCAAGCCCCCTGGTGGTTGAAGAAAAATCCACATATAAACCGGAAAATACAATATATGAAAAAAAACACTGAATGCTCTCTGGTATGAGCAGGCGGGCCGGATCCGGCATTGTTCAGGGGGCCGGACCAAATGACGTGGCGGGCCGGGTCCGGCCCGCGGGCCGTAGTTTGGGGACCCCTGAGATAATCCATCATTTTTTGCAAAACAGGTTATATATTAGTTTTATTCTCTGTTTCTCAATAAAAATTATTAAGCTTTTATATCAAATAAGGTGATTTACAAATAAATATAATTAAATTCATGATTATCTGACATGTACTGCAAATAAACACAGCTGCATCTGTACTGTACAGGTACCTGTACTTGACTTAAGTTGTCAGATTGAGGAGCTGGAAAAACGGTTGATTGAATTTGTATGCATATCTCAGTTTGAACAGTTATGGCTCTCATTTTTCAGGTATTGGAAAGAAAAATAGGCTTAGAGTAAATCTCAGTATTTTTCCTTTCAAATGTAAACACTGGATATGCTCAAACCCCGTGGAAAAGTCTCAGACTGTGTAGGTAAGTATATGTTAGTGTGGACTTCCTGTGCGGCAGAGAAAATCCAGCTGGTTTATTGAAATATTCTGTGTAAAATGTTTGCTTTGCACAACAGGATTCCAGCCAACATTTCTATGGTGGATTTAAGTTGGATTATAGGAGTGACTTTTGCCTTTAATTTAATGTGAGATTAGAGAGGCATCTGATAACATAAACTTGCAAGCTTTAAGCTGAAAATATCGAAACTGTAGGCTGCAGTGCTGAACAACAACTTCATTGACTGACTTTTAAATATATGTATTAGTCTATTATGCTAAAATGATTACATGTTTTACATCAAGATGCTTCAAAAACTCATTGACCAGACAAATTATATTTTATAATATTTGAATGTGTCATTAATCCTCTGTTGTGGTGCTATCTCTTTATAATACGAGAGGTATCTTTTTTTCTTTAACTGTCAGAAATTGTGTCAATCCTGTCAATAGGTCTATGTTTACTGACAATAGCATGTTTTCTTTAAAAAAGTAAAGTAAAATAACAGCCTCGTTATCATTTTTGAACCAATCTGTGCCTGTTTTTTAAAGCGTGTGAATGCACAGCCTGTTAAAAGTTGGTCTAGCTTCAATCTTCACTTCCAGGCCTGTAGCAGAAACGTTCCACCACGAAAGTTAACTTTTTTGATCCCATTTATGCCCTGTCCCTCTCCATCATGCCCTTCTGTCTCCTGTAGACTCTGTGGCTGAGCTGGATGGTATCTGGAGCACAGTGTGCTTTAACAAAGCTGCCTTTGTGCGGAGCCTCTCTCACTGTGGTTTGAATCCATAACCACCTCTGCAGTCTGGCCAAGGTTGAGTGAAAGAAAGTGTGTTGGACATTTGCTGGCAGGTCTGATTTGATCCTCCTTCGTCTGCCGCCCCGAACTTGTCGTTGCACAACATCCAGAGTGTGACATTTATTGTTCTGCAGGGATACGTCCCACCAGGTGTGTGTGATGACTGTCACAGCTCCATGATTTAGCACCGCAGGTCTGCGATTTTTAACGAGTCAGAGGAGCCTCTGCAGATAGATGGATAAGTTGTTCCCATGGGAGCCGTGCAGGCTCCTATAGAAAGAGATGGTACTGGGAGCAGGGTGTTGGTCCAGAGCAGCGTGGGCCAGCGCTGGTCTGCAGTGTGACGAATGCGACACTTGAGCCAAACTGTAACACCGTCAGTGTGGTGGGTCCCTCTAATCACTCTGGCTTCCCAACTTTCAGAATCAAGTTTCAGATTCCGAGCCGGGTGGGGGGTACTTTGGTCTGTTGGGACTGAAGTGTCTGGTTCACTTTAACAACAAACACTTACACACACATCTACAGTTTCCCCACAAAATGCATGCAGAAAAACCCACAACAGAAAGAAATTAAAACATCTTTCCACTCACCTCCCAGAAAGGATCTGGTGTTTACAAGACCACGTCTCCTCTTGCAGAGGGTGGAGAATGTGCTGAAATGTGATCACTTTTCTGCAGAAAGATGGTCTGTCCATAAAGATAAATTTAAGAAGAGAAACAGCAAGTTGTTCCAAATCTTATTCGAGACTAATTGAACCTTAAATGGCAAACTGATCAGTATTTATACATATTTTTCAGAAGCCTCTACGAAATCAAAATCAACAAAATTTATGTACTAACTTAGGTTCGCCATTGTACAGAAGACATCTAAAATAGACATGATAAATGCCTAATGTATCTGTTATAATAAAGCAAAATGTGCATTATGTAAAAAGCAAAAAAAAAAAACAGTTTTTGTTAAAAACATCCAATACGTAGTTCAAAATAAAGAAAATAAAAGGTTTAAAGGCTCAAAGATTTGGGAAGCTGGCAGCATTCTCTTGAAAATGAACGGTAAACAAACAAAGCAAAAATTTGTCTCTATGGTTAAAGATTGCTTTAAACATGTAAAGCAACCTTTACATGTTTAAAGAGTCCTGGTGATACAGCACTCTGTTGACATGGCATACTATCAGTTTACGACGTTAATTGAACATCTAATAGCTCGGTAGAGCAGATGGCCTGAGGTTAAACGTGTCCTCTTGCCCCCTCTCTTTGGGTTTTATTTCTGGATCAGCTGGAGGAGGCGGGGATGAGGTGGGGGCAGCAGACGGTCCGTATGCCCAGAACTAAAGCCTCCCTGTTTGGGGACATGAGACCCACACCTCCCTCATCTTTGCCGACATCCACCGCGACCAGATTTAGGTGAGGGGGGTAAAGTTGCACTGTGTGTCAATACCAACGTGGGCCAAACCAAACTCCATTTGCACTTGTTTCTCTACTTAATCGCTCATCTAAACAAGCTTGAGGGTTGGTGGGAAAGGAGGAAGAAGGGCAAGAGGGGTGGGAGGTGGAAAGGTGAGGAGGAGAGAGGAGAGGGAGGAGTGAATGGGGTTTGCCAAAATAAATGCATGAATGCCTTCTTTGACTGACTGGCATCTTTGAAGTCAGCTATAATTGCAGGCCTCTTGTCGAGCAGTGGAGCCTGTGGCAAGCCAGGTCGTGGGCAAATAAGATGTTTGGCCGCGTCGAGGAGGAAACGTCACTGCTGAACAATAAACAATATCACAAGGCTTCAGTTTGGCAAGAAACATGGCGTCATACTTATGTGACAGCAGCGCCAAACCGCAAGAATAAAAGTCCTTTATTGCCTGTGTATACACAGCGCCTTTCAAAAGGAATCATACCCAACCAACTTTTTTGTATTCGTCACCGTGCAACCACAAATTTTGTTATATTTTATTAGGATATTATGTGACATATTAACATGGGGTAAAGAATAATTTTCAAGTGAAAGGAAAATAAATATCTGAAAAGAGTGTGTATGTATCCAGCTACTCTTAGAAGAAGTCATCTAATTTGCTGCATAGTCTATCAGTATCTAATGCAATCTGATTATATCCAGGTGTTTTGTAAAGGCCTTGGGGTTTGCTAGAAAACATTAATAATCAAACATGAAAACAGGTCAAGAATAACTAAGGGAGAAATTTAAAGCAGGATTACTTTTTAAACCAACATCCTTTGAATATCTAAGGAAGCATCGCTTAGCATCCCATAATGCAAAGCGTATGACTACTGCAAACCTACTAAGACATGGCTGTCCGCCCGAACTTAGAGGCAAGCGAAGGAGAGCATTGATCAAAGAAGCAGCCAAGAAACCCTTGGAGTCTCTGGAGGAGCTGCTAAGATCCACAGCTCATGTTGAAGAATCTGCCGACAGGGAACCGGGTGTTTTAAGAACTACGTTGCTCATGAAATTACATTACGGACTTAATTCCTGCACAGGGCAACAACTCATTCTTCAGAAATGACAATGAAGAAACAAACCATCTCATCTGGTTGACCCAATTGCACTGTTCTCCGAGAACACAGCAACCATCCAAGCATGAGCTCATGCATCCTCACGGTAAATCAGCAAGGCAAATGGCTCCTGGGATGCGAGAGTTGGTCATGGAGGGTTTAGACCACAATGTGGGTTTTCCATTCGGGGTGGAACTGTGACAGGGTTGCTGTAATTAATACACAAATCCTTGATGTTTTGTTTAGAAAATAAACCCACCCAAACCAGTGATTATTAAACCTAAATCCCTGAAGTATATCTCACACAATGCACCTTTCAGTTGGTCTTTATGATATTATTTCTTTTGCCAAGGGTGTGTTGTCTTGTTATTTTAATGTTCCACTGCAGTGAAAGGGGAAAACCAAATGCAGTCTTGCCTTCAAATACTCGCTTGCTTTTGCAGTTTTTCTGAACACAAGAGGACCAACTGTTGCAGGTGTTGCAAGAGGGCAGAATGTGCTTGTAGGGGCAGCGCTTAAAGAGCCGGCAAGGTGTTCCTTGCTGTTTGTTTAAACTATGTAAAGATGAGAATCCATGTCTGCTCAGTGTGATGAGAAGATGGAATGGCTGATCACGCTGAAGCAGCTTTTTGATGTTTCCCCGAATTCCAGGTCGGTGCCAAACACGCATTCCAGGTCCTGCTAGTGTTCTGTCCCATGTTCAGCGTCTGAGTCTTTTCATACCCTGGGGAGGCTGAATTTGCTTCTGTTGAGCCTGTTTCCATGAATGTACAATTCAGTCGTCCCTGCTCTTTTAATAAACTTGTAGAAAATGTACTGCTTTAGTCACAGCGAAAGACCCGAGACCAGAGACAGTCCGTAAATGTGCAGGGACCAAAGCAGAACTTGATTTAGGCCAACGTCTTTCAGTAAAGCACAGGGTCGTAAATTAGTTTTAAATTTCTGGGTGCTTTCAGAAGCTGATTTGAGCCTTGCAACTTTCACCCTGCCATAAAGACCAAAGGATACAACAGATGAAGGCAAATATGTGACACAGCAATCACGCTTTGAAGAAAAGAACGTTGATGCAGATGAAGACAAAGACAAAAGAGATGAGAATATAGCAGACAAGATCTTGATCAACAAACGTTGCATAAGACAACAGAAACCAGGGAACAGGACATCAGTAGATGTCCCCAGACAGCTACTGATGCAGTGCAGAGAAGCCAGTGTAGCACGTGTATTCTAGAATTGCCAGCAGTGCAACGATGTCGCCGTCATACCTGCAGTTAATCTGTGTGCTCCTTTGCAGACCTTTATATGCAAGCTCTGCAGCAGACCAAATTTGCAACTTGCAGAAGGAATCGAAGGCCCAGATTGGGGGCTGGTGAGAGCAGATCTGGCATCCTGCCAAAAGGTAACTTATCCTCCAACAGTTATGCAGAGTCCTTCTCTTTTGAGTGTACACACCTGTGCATGGGCTGGGGCTTTTCTCAGCAGCCTTTTTCTTCTGTTTGATCTAGCAAAGCCTGAGATTTTCCTCCCACATTCAGCTGTGGGGCAATAAGAGCAGTGCAACAATTGGATATTAACATGAACACATGAATTCAACTATAAATTTTGGTTGCAGACCCAGAGCATATTCATTTTTTTAATAATCTAAGTGAGTAATACACAATCACCATTAGACTGTGCTACTTGCTGTACACTACACTGTACAACACAACAACTATTTGAGAGAAAAAAGTGGGAACATTAATTCCCAGATATGGTTGTTGGTTTGTCAGTTTTTCCTGCAACTGCTTTTGTTTTTTACCTGATAGAGACTTGCCCTTTTTCTTGTACTTGGGTTTTCTTCACTTATAAGTATAATAAGCATTATACGTACAACATTGAAGAATTTTATTTGGGACATTTATTTTAAATGTATTATGTATTTATTTGAAATCTATTCACTCATTTTCCTCAAATATTAATTATTTTTTAAAAATAGATGTAAAAAAAAAAAAAAAAAAACAACAAAAAAAACCTGAAACTAATAGAAAAGCTTTTCACCTTTTAATCCACGTCATTTTCCATCATTTGGCCAAAATAATAACTTCTGGTTCCACAAACCTGACACTTTGTCTTTCACTCTATTTTAATACATAGGTCATTTTTTTAAAAAATATCCATCTATATGTGTTATTGTCCGTCGGTCTTAGTGTTTATCACTTTTGTTTTGCAATTGGATTATTTGGTTGTTTTGTTCTTTCACTCTCCAGACTTGTACTTGTTCTGTGCTCTGTTTTGAGATTACTTATTCTCTCCTTCATGCACTGGTTTCGACTCTTCAGAGTTTGGTTTTGTTTGATTCAATTTGTGTCCTGTTACATCTCTTTAAGCTGCTCGACATTTCCTCTTGTGATCGTGCCTCGTTCCGTAGTGATTTCATTCAGTAAGTCTTCAAGATCTGCAACTTGAGACTTCTGCTTTCCTGTCAGCACTTGGGTCTGCAAACAACAAGTTCTCCAAAATGTCAAATCAGGAACAAGATTAAATAACTAACACCTGGGATAATGCTGTTAATATAAATATATAATACTAAATTCCAGTGTACTACGGAAAGCTTTCTTAAACACAATATGACAGTATTTAAGATGGCGTGAAAATAGCTATTAGAAATGTGTATAAAGGTCAAAGCAGTAACAACAAATTGTTATATTCTCCCAAATGTGAAACCAAATAAGCAGCAATTTCTTTATTTCAACCAAGGTTGCATGTGAATGCAACATTAGCATTGAATTATATGTACGTTCGCATGATGTATATTACTGCAGTCTGAATTTGTGCTTTCTCTGCCTCCTAAAGCATGCATTTTAAACTAAATGGTGATCATAAACACAAGGTTTATGATCACAGTAAATCACTGCGATCAGTGATTTACTGTGATGGACTGAAGAAAACATCCAAGAAACAATCTATATTTCAATACAAAGTTAGTCGTATATTGGGTTGCAAAGAGGTGTAACATATCCTAGCACTTACTGGGAAAATCTGGACAAGTTCCACGTTCCATGTTTTAAGAATTGCATGATGAAGAGTGCACCCTTGGTCAGCAGATAGTCCAAAGCAGCTGCAAAGTTTGCTTAACACAAAGCGGCTCTTACTGTAGGGCTCAAGTGATGAGTGGACAACAAACCTTCGTGGTCTTGTGAAGAGTTTTCCGTCTGTGTTACATATTCTTTCAGCAGCAGTATAAGTAACGGCACAAGTGAAGTCACTCAGAGCTACAAAGATTAAGATTTGACCAGCTGCTCCTGAACTAAAGAAAATCACATTTAGCGAGCTGGGTAACAAGCATCAGCGTGTGCCCCTTCTCACGCCCGCTGGTCTCCTCACCACAGATCCAGGATCACCTTCTCACTCCTTTTGGCTGACTTGGATGCTGAAAGCTGAAATTACACCGGCGCAAGCTTCAAATCTCCCTCCGTTCTCCACACATGCCAGACAGGGGAGGAAAGAATAACAGGTTTTAATGCATTTGGCCTGCTTTTCTCTCAGCCAGAGCAAATCCTCAGCTGCATCAACTGATAATTATTACAGCTCATAAACATGTGAGGGAGGCAAGGAAAATTCAGAGAAAGACGGGGAGGAACGAGGCAAAGGTGTTGTAAGGTGAAGGTTGGAGGAGGGAAACGAGGAACCGCGGCCAGAAAAAAAAGGATGATATGCAGAAATGGGAGTCTGAATAAAAAGTTGAGCAGCAAAAATGTGGAAAATTGGGGAAAAAAAAAAAAATTGCTTGAAAAAGCAAAATCCATTGCGGATTTGTAAAGAAAAGAAAGAACAAACACCTAGTGCAGATTTTGATTAGAACAAAAACAAGAGTTAGAAAAGATAGTCAGGGCTGAATATCACATCAACTCAAAGAAAGAGGAACATGATGACAGACGACAGATCTGGATCATGCCCAACGTAAACAGAGCACACAACAGGGTATCTGTGCTGCAAAATGTGTGTTGTGTTGGCTGCTGGTTAATCCCATAAGCCAGGAGCTTCACAAGTTTTCTTTCATCGGTAGAACTAACGCCGAAGCCAGCGCACATGAAACTGGGCTTCTAATAAAAAAAGAAGGCAAAGGGGCAGCTCTCCAACTCATCCATAGGTGCAGACAGCGTGCAAACAGATAGAAAGCCTGCATGTAAGCAACAAAGATGTCATACCTGAGTGGCAAGCGAGTGGAGACAAGATGAGGCAGCAGTGAAAAAAAGTGAAGCAAAGAGAACGACATGAAAACGTCTGGAAAACCCAGGCTTTATCCCAGATTAATGAGCACATCATTTCTGAAACAGACAAGAATAGTAGCTAAATTTTGAAGAAAGGGCAAAATTACCCTGCATTGTTAATGAAGGGATGTTTGTGTATTCTGCTTTAGATAATGAAGATGAAGGACTTCCCCACACTTAGCCCACCATGGGAGATAATCCCAAACCTGTACGTCACAACAATGTAAATACATGTCGGAGTCATCAAAACATTTAAAAATGATTAAAATAGCATAAAAAAAGGTAGTTTCCCATTTCAGATTTTTCTCTGTAAATATGTTTTTAAAGGCATTGAATGTCTCTACAGCAGAAAGGTTACAAACTGAATTCCCGGACGTTCAGATCATGTTTGTTAACTAAAGCGTGCATGTTAGGCAAAACAGAGGGAACATGTCTGTTTTCTATGCATTTGTGATGCACTGTAACGGACGGGTGGAAAAATGTCGGAAAACAATCTACCTAAATTGCGACACACATTTAGGGTTGTGGATGGATGTAGCAAGTCGAGTGTTTTATTTGGAGTTTCATTAATCTGAACCAAACTTACTGCATTTTTTGATGTTACACTTGAAGGTTAAAATAAAACACATACCGTTAATAAACTTAATACTGTTCACTCTTTAATAACTGAACAAATGGGGCAACTTTTAAAGTCATGAGGTTGAAGTTAAATATTCCTGCGACAACTGAATGGTTTAGATCACAGGATATTTATTACTTTTGAACATTGTGGTCAAACTCCAGACCTAAATTCATCCAGGAATCTGTGGACAGACTTCAAAACGTAATGTTGAAGGACACTCTCCATCAAACCTGACTGAGGTAAACAAAAATCAGCAAAGATTTCAATCTGGGAATATTGCGAATGATTCTATCTCTAAAATAAACCAATAAATAACAAAAAGAAATAAAACAGAAACTATTCATTTTGGGTATCACAGTCGATAATATAACCGAGTAAAAGACTTCTTCCCAGCCAAAGATTCTTAGAAATGTATCTACATCTTCAGAATACAAACATAACTTTCAGCTGTCACTACGTTGCCACCACAAACAACTTTGGTGTCATTTTTGCAGAATGATGCACTACCTGCAGTTCTGCATAACAGGCGTGTGTAATGTCTGTATCATTGTGTTTTTTGTGATGACAGGGAATGTAAATGAGACAGTAACCATGGACAGAGAGGTGGTTTGAGGTGGTAGCGTGAGCAAACGCATGTGTTTTGCTGATTTTATCTGGGAAGCTCTAAACATTTCTTACTCAGTACAGATTGCCCGAGACACTGGCACAAGCTGAACACCGAGGCTTGCCGATTGTAAACTAAAACACACTGAAACACGAATGAAGGTTCTGATGCCCACAATGTTGTTTTGTCTAAAGTTTAAAACCGTATGTGGTTGGGCCATTTTTTCATATTTTTTTTTTCTTTTTGGTATTTACTTACACTTTTGCTAACTCAAGTTTTCAAAGTTTTGCAGTTTGTTACTTTCGTGGGTATCTTGACTGATGTGGATGTTATCGTACCGATTATGTTCCCTTTTTTTTCTCTTTCTCCAGCTCGTCTTTCTGTGTCCGTCACAGCTCAGTGCTCCTCCATCACACGCACTAACATCATACCTCCTGCCATTATTTTGAGAAAAAAAGCTCCATCTTTCTCCCATCTTTTCATGCAAAACTGTCAGATGAAACATAATCGCTCTCTGATGCATGACTTTTTTTTTACATTTTGTAACATTAAAACCTAAAACCTCTGTTTTTTATAACAGCCTTTAAGGTGCATGATTGTGATTTACATCACAAATGACACATATTTTTCATCTCCTTAAAAACACCAAAAGTGCACATGCTTTTAGAAAAATCAGTGGAATTTGATGAGGGCATATATTTTTTTTCCGTCTTCCCACCGATTCGCAACTTAGGACTTTGACTGGACCATTCTAAGGCATGAATTTGCTTTAATAGAAACTATTCAATTTTAACTCTAGCCGCATGTTTAGGTTTTGCTTGTCAAGTCTTTTGCATTTTTCAACAAGTTTTCCTCCTAGACTGACCTGTGCTTAGCTCCATCCATCCTCCCATCAATGCTAACCTCCCTGTCCATGATGAAGAAGAGAACCATCATGCTTCACTACTGGAATGCGGTTTTCATTAGAGATATTTCTGATTGCTGCCGTGCATATCAGTTTGTATGTTGGCCAAAAAGTAATGTTTTGAATTCATCTGACTGCAGTACCTTTTTCCACATGTTTGCCTTGTCCCCAGTACTTGTGTCATACTTTAAATGTGACTTCAATTGTGACAAAAGAAAAAAAACAACTCTCAGTTTTCTGTCTGGACTGGCTCGTCTCCATGATGCTGTTTGTTCACTAATGTTCTCTAATAAACCTCTTCGGCCGTCAAAAAGCAACAGAGTAACTTAAACTGGGCTTAAATATGCACAGATGGCATCAGTTAACTAATTATTTTACTTTAGAAAGGCTGGTTGGGTTATGTTGAGTTGGTCTGTGGTAGGAATACTTAATGAAACACATTGACATCTGTTGTTTAATGTGTCAAAACGGAAAATGTTTAATGGGTGTAAATGCTTTTGGGGGAACGCTGTGCATGTGGCTTTTTACCTTTAAACAGTCGACAGTTCCTATTTCTGCAGCTGGTCCATGCCTCTGTCTGTGCAGGTACGTGTTTGTTTTAAATATATTTTAAATGCTCACAGTGCTGCCAAAGCCTTGTCACATGCTGCAACAGATTCACTGCAGGGGCCTTGCCTGGCTTACTCCAGAGTCCAAGACACAACTTTGACAACCTTTTCCATTTAAATTTGTTGGGTTTCTTTCATTTTTTGTTTGTTGGTTTTCTGCTCATTTCAAATTTCAAATATGATATATTGACTTGATTTTGGGCTGCACTGTGGCACATTTGGTACCCTGTCAGCATGGAGTTGGTGTTTTCTCCCTGAGCATGCATGGGTTCTCTTTGGGTGCTACAGCTTCCTCACACTGTCCAAAAACATACATTTCTATGTCAATCAGTCTCTCTAAATTGCCCTTTGGTATGAATGTGTAGGTGAATGGCCATCCACCATGTGTTTCTCTGGCCTGATGATCATTCTTGGGTTTACTTTGCTTCCCGTCCAATGGCCGCTGGATTTGGAGACAAAATCCATCAGGTCTTTGCAGAGATGAGTGGATATAGACAATAGATGGATGGATGGCTTGATTTTCATGACAGCTGGATAAGAAAACGTAATGAAGGAACATCTTTTATCTATTAACTAGTTTCTGGCATGAACTTGTTTAACATCTGAACTTAATCAGACACAATTAATGTTTCCTGTGCAGACGTTTCAGCGAGTAATTTATTGAAACGTCCTCACTAACTCTTTCTTACCATTTGACAGTGCAAGCTCATCTGTACAATAAATGTATTGTTGGAGTTGTTCTGTGTTGCCTAATGAGAATTATTGGAACAGAATTGAATTTGTTTGCTAGTTTCTGCACAGTAATGGCATTCCTTACTGTGTCTGTTTCCCTCCTGTGACTTGCAGAGTTGCTTAACTCCAGACCTCAGCTTTTTCCATTTCCTTTCGATACAAAATGCAGGGAAAAACAAAAAGACTGACATGTTAAAACGACTTACTGGTACTGGACATGATGTATTTGGGAGAAGAAATTCTCAACAGGTGGGAGTGAATAGAGAATCCAGTGTGAAAACAAATGAGAAAAGTGGGAGTATCATGAAAGTGACTGGTAAAGTGATGAAGGCAAAGTGTTGGAGGAAAAAAGAGCAAAACGATCCGGAGTGCACAGACAGTTCTGTTTGTTGTTGAACTTGAAGGTAATGCTATATCCCTTCTGTGTTTTGACATCTTCTGGCTGAAGGAACAAGCCTTGACCATCAACCAGATAATCATGCCTCTTTTGTCAGGCATAAATAAGCAGCACAAAGTCATGCATTTTTTAAATTAACTTTTTTTCTAGTTACACTCATGCTAAAAAAAAGTACACCCTTGTTTTACTTCTAAGGTTAAAGGTATTGGAGAAAATAAGTAATGATCTGGCTTTTACTTCTTCTATCGTTAACGATCATTCTTTATCTATTATAGATCAAACAAAAGTGGAAAATCCCTATAAAGATGTGAATATCTCAGGACTTTATTTTCATGTGTGGTATCGTTTGTCTCTCGTGTTGCTATACAGAAGTTTGGATTATCTCTTTATTACTTCATTGAGGTCGGCACACATTTTTTGCTTTCTCAAAGTCTTTCTGTCATTCTCTTCTAGATCTGCTGCTGTATTTGTAATCATCCTCTTTGTTTCATGGCCTAATATGGGCCAAGCTTCAGGTTCCAGACAGATGGCCCCACTTTTGACTCTGCAATAAGTTGGAGTTTATAGTACCTTGACTCAGGGCTGCAAAACCAGCAGCCCGAAATCTTGTTTGAGGTGTTTTACTTATGCTCATGTTTATCCCAGACATTGTGTTGATTACAGCTGGTATTATCGTTTCAGTCTCAGTTGTCTCTTTCTTTTAGATCATTCAGGTGTAACTTTTAATCCAATGTTGTGCTTCTGTCTTCATTTTAGGTAGAAGAGTCTTGCACAATCTGCAATTATGACTTACATCGACTCCTGCCAAGAACAAAAAGCAACAATAGCTTTTTTTATGGTTATTGCTGATCTCTTTCTGTCTAGAGACATTGTGATAACACATACACATTTATACTCAACAATGCCTAAAATCCTGACTTTATTTTATTTTTCAAGTATGGAGGTTAGATCAAATGTATCTAAAGTTGGTTTGAAAACCAACTTTAACTGGGTCTTAAACCAGGTAAAGTTGAGATGAATTTCAAGTCTTGAAACGCAAAATCTACGGTTAAGGGAATTACTTTCTTTTTTTTTATTATTGTTACGACATGGTTTAGTTTTACTTTGCAACCTCTATGTAGGAACAATAAAAAAAAATCCAATAAAATCTTTAAATGGTGAGCACTGTGTCAGTGTTTGACTGGAATTAGAAACAAAATGACAAAAGAGTTCTCAGAAGAAACATGTCTAAATAAGTTGTAGAAGGAAACTGTAGGTGGATGGATGAAGAGGCAATGAATGAGAAAAACATGTCCAGCAATCATCATTAGAATTGTGTTTCAATGCATCGGCTAATTTAATGGAAGAAACGTTAAAGACATGGGTATCTCTCGTGGGTTAGAAATGTGATTATGCATTGTTCACATGAAAAAACAGTTGCACAGAAATGCCTTACATAAGCAAACCAAGGCAAGGTTTCAGTTCAGTTTTTCATTTTCACAAGTCCTATCTCTTTTTCCTATGCCCAAGTGTCTCTCCTCTCTCTTCTGTTATTCAGTTTTTAGCGTCTAATTATTCCACCATACCTCAGAGGAAGCTTGGGCACTTTGACAAAATCCACCTATACACATTGGGGCCAGGCAAACCTTATACAAATAAACCCAAATTTCAGTAAAGTGATACTTAGGTTGCACAGACCCTTTAAGTAATGGTCTGAATGAAAATAGTCAAACCAGTAGGCCAGATTCAGAATCAATCAAACTCGCGTGATGTATAATCTAGTCTCTCAGTAAAGTCATAGTGGTTGTTGCTCTCCAGAACAAAGTATTGATTAGAATGGCTACTGCACTTTCTCTATGATCTTAGTTTGCATATGTGTCAAATTTGTGTCAACAGAATATGGAGAGGTGTATGACGGAGTGTGAACATATTAAAAGAGAAACTGAGTAACTTACAGGAGCAAACGTAATGCACAGATACAGTAGAATCCAGCAATTAATCAACTAAACCAGAGAACTATTGTGGACATATGATCTGTGGCAAACCAGGTGCCACAGCTACCATTCAATCCCCAGAATGAATAGTAGCTGAGTGGGAGAGCAAGGATAAGACTGGAGTGGTGACACCACAGAACCATGAAATAGAAGGCAATCCACCAGGATTTGCAAAGCAACTTCAGTATCAATCTCAAATGGGAAAACCGCAGGTGGGACATGACTACTGCAACCCCCAACATGCTATGCCCAAAGCCTGGACGTTAAGTCCTCCACTCGGATTATGCGCCTTGTTGAGTATCTAATGTATGTATCATTAGATGCTTGTGACGGCTGCTCTGGCACAACACATAATCGGGGCAACACCAGTAGAATACAGTAAGTGGAAAATGTGAAGAAAACAAGAAAATGAAAGACATAAAAATGGAATGATACCCAACTGCAGCTTTAGTGTTTGGAGAGCAACATGCTAGCAATAGCATGTTTGCTCATGCTGCCTCCAACCAAATGAAAGTCTTACATTTTATCATTTCATCATGGCAGGTTCCGGAGGCCTGATGCGTTTTAAAGTCCAAAGTAGATGCCTTTTACTCAGCAACACAGTATTTGCTATGGTGCTTGTTGATATACACCAAGAGGCAGGTACCAGCATAACTTTTACAGGAATTTTTGTATTTGTCCTTTTCCTGTTATCTTCCTCTTCCATTCATGGAAAAATATCATGACTTCTGTGACACTATGACATTGACAAATTATATATTAATGAAATTTTTTTTTCTCATTTGTTGCTCTTACTGCAGTATTGTCTTGATTACGCTGTATAAAGTCACACCGGGTGCTCCGATCTAACAGAGCTGTGAAACATGACATGACACTTTCTCAAGTCGGAGAGCTGTATCGTTCATCTGATTATGTCCTGGAGACCACTGGCATCTCTCAGATATGGGTGTTGTGGTCGTTGCCTCCCAACGTCTCTGTTGTGGTCATGTTTCGAAGATAAACCATGTGGTATCTTGTTTGTATAGTCTTTTGGAGAGGTGGTAGAGAGTGACTTCATAGTCGAGCTGTAATATTATTTTGGGTTCGTGTTACAGGTGCTACTCTTTGAACTCAAATCATTTGAATTCACTTTACTCAGGAGAGAATTCTAGTTTATTGCTCATTGTATTGCAATTTGTTTGAACTCCATATAAACTCTTTGACACCCTGATCTTACAGGATCCCAAACTTCAAAAGCGCACTGTTCAAACATTGATTCTCAGACATACCTTTGCACTTTCCAGCTCGCTTTAACCTCTTTCCGTGTGAACATCAAACCCCCTTCCTCTGTTTTTATATCTCTGCCCCCCTACTCAAAACACAGGAAACCTGTCCTGGAAAATTCAGCTCATATGTCACTGCACTTTAAAGTGAGAGTTTCAAGCAGGAAAAATAAATAGGGGAAAGGGAAAGTAGCTTCAGAACAAAGTAACGCTAAATTGGTGCGGCTGCATAGCTTCGTTCTGGCTGATGTCCATGCTGATAAAGAGGCTTAGGATGCTAGTGTTCCTATAAAGCTACTTCTGATGTTATCAGAGACATGCTATTGCTTCACTATTAGACAGTGAAGGCTTTGATTGTGGCTTTGATTACCTGCTAGGCGAGTAAGGCAGTCATTCTGTATGTCTGATTTCTCACTGAGTAATCATTTGGAAAGCCAACATGGATTAGCATGTGCTCACAAACAACAGCTGACTTTAATTGCTCATGTTTCATGTTCCAGCTCCATCACACTTGTGTTTGCCTCCTTTCTAATCTTTAAAAGCTGTGTGATTTCTTTGTGAGACAAAGTTACATTTCTCTGTAACTTGGTTTCTTATAACCATTTGTTATAAGCTGCGCCACAACTTATAACAAATATGTGTTGCGTCACAATGCCATGCCACAACACATCATTGCTGTGTGCTGTGGCACAATGCTGTGGAGAATTAATTGCACATCACCCTGAATACACCATCGTCACGGTAAACATGTGGATGCTTTTGTAAAAGAACATTATGTGCGTTTAACACGATTTTGTGCAGTTGCATTTCAAAATATATATTTGTATCGTTTTCATTTGATACGTGCTCATATGCTGCAATTTTGCAATACTTTGTCTATTTAATGTAACAAATATCAGTTCAACATTTACTGTAACAAATGACAGTTCGCAATTGAACATTCAACATTTTTGTACACATTGTCCTCGACATTTTAACAAATGTGTATTTTTCACTAACTTTTATCAATTCAAACTGTTTTAAAGAAAAATGTTTCAAAATTGTTCACTCGTGTCTTTTTACTTGTATCAGAATTTGCTTTTTTTAGTCCAAGTTGGAGTTTGACACCTCCTCAAAAGAACCAAACTTTCTAGACAAACAAACTAGAGTTCAATTAAAGTGGACTAAACAGGGGTGATGTGAATGCACCCATGGACAGGAAATGGAAAGGTTTATATCACATACCAAGAGAGAATCCCATTCTGAATCCAGCTGATATTTAAATAATCATGTTGGATGTCTCCATCCAATCCGACTGTTCTTAAACTATTAAGTTTATAGTAAAAATATTTATGATTGCACAAAGCCGGTAGCAACATACCCAAAGATATTGCAGTATGAGTGGTTCTACATAGTAATGTGTCAGAGGTAACTGAATGCAAATACATGGCACAGTACTATAAAATACTTTAAAAATTCTGGTTGTAATGTAACAAAATGTGAAAAAGATCAAGAGATATGAAGCAGTGTAAATAGGGACTGCAATGTCTGAGGTCTAAGATCATCCGTCGTAACTGGCAGCACGCAAATAAAGCGGCAAGATGTTACCATAAAGATGTCTGGAATATAATAATGTAAAAAAAAAAAAAAAAAAACCCAAATTTTGTTTTTTGGGGCCTTCAAAGTGTGGAGCCTATCACAGAAAGTTAAACACTGCTCCTTTAATCATTCATCAAAGTCATCATTGTTGTGGCACGTTCTGTCTTGTGCACTTCAAAGACAGAAATCTGCCCTGCTGCTACCTCTCCCGGTGTCTCTAGACATAAACCAATACACTGGGGCAATTTCAGAGGTTCACAATAACAGTGCAAATATTCGTCTGTAGGTAAACCGAGAGGAGTGACTTACAACATAGATTGGCAGGTGCTGAGCTGAAAGGGGGATGATTTCCTAACAAGTCTTAACGGCTTTGCTCTCCAATGATGCCGAGAGGATATTTGTCTGGTGGAATGTGGGGTGAATTCACAGTCTGCCTATTAAGCAGCCTGGCAAAAGGAAAAGACGATACAGAGGACAGATATGTTTAGGTGGAAGATGGAGGCGACTGTGGGGGGGGGGGGGGGG
>NW_015112712.1:804643-819994 GCF_001443285.1 Poecilia latipinna | reverse complement strand
GGGGGGGGGGTTAAGCATTCCTGTAGAGTTGCTGTGGGGACAGTCGAGGCTGTGTTCCAGGACTGTGTCCACATGTTGACAGCTTTACGCCTGTGGTCCTGGACTATAACTATAACTGCTGCCTCGGATAAACCCAGAAGCCTGCTTCTTTCACCGATCGGTGTGAATGCCGAAAGGAAATTTGGTCTGAAGCTTGTAGCTCAGTGGAGAGCACTTTAAGGACAGTGAATAGAGATACATTACAAGTATGTATTGTTTAAATAAGTTGAAAAAAGTAAAATATTTCTGTTTTCTACAAGGGCTCTGTCTAATGTCCAGAGCAGAAATCACACGGTCATATTGCTTGAACATCTTTTATAAGGATCTTTTCTCAGACGTCGTGTTTGGTTACATTATTGTCTTATGGGGGGGGGGGGTTCCATTAGCAGGTCACTGTGGAAAACTTGAACTAAGGCTTGCTTAGCATCAGTTCTGTTTTCCCCACCACAGAGACTGAAAAGCTCTTAACTGAGCCAGAAGAAAGTAACATTTTCATTGCAGGCTGGAGATAAGGCAGAATCAGAATGTTGTGAGAACCGTTTTCAAAACTTTAACCTGAGGTCGGTGCTGCCAACTTTTAGACTTTGTTGCTATATTTAGCAACAATAGAGACCTCTGGCAACCCTTTTTAAAAAGTAGCTGCTTGTGACATCTCCATCCACCTTTGTGGCGCTACTGGCGACTCTGACGTGATGAGCCCTCCTAATTAGTAACAGGTGCAACTCTGGGCCTCGTCCCAAAGCCCACAGGTAGCTCTGTCCTTGCATGAATGTTCCTCCCTCCCAGCTGCATTTAGTCAGACCAGGATATGTTTTCCCCTTTGCATCCAGTGCAATTACGGCCATAATTTCCTCACTTTACACTTTCTTCTATTCTCTTTTTGGTTGCTTTATTTTGTTCATGTCAGCTGTGTACAAAACATCTTTTGGTTAAAAATGCTCATGTGATCCTGTTTAACTGCAAGGTCCTAAGTGGATTGTAAGGCTCAAACCCCAAAAATGTTCCCCACATTGATGTATTTGGTCTCATCTGCAGAAATTTTATAGATGACTGAATAAGTATTAAGTTCCTCTCCATGTTAATTGGGCTATTAAGTCCATTTATTAGCCATAAACCTTTTTTAATCACTGAAGTTACAAAGTTACAGAGCTAGTTTCAGTTTTATTCTTAGATTTTGTTTCATAGAAACAGAAAAGTAAGGAAAACATTCTCCCTTTCTGTGTTTAATATTAAACCCAAAGAACAATAGGGATTCATTGAATTCAAAGTCTTTAATGCATCACTGCATACAAATAAGTGCCTTGTAGCTAACACACAATATATGGCTCTTTGCTACTTTGGCTTAGCCAGAGAACTTCACACTTGTATGATTTCAGTCGTGCCGCCTCAGGTTACTTTTCATGCATTGACTACTTGGCAGCCAGATGACTGAACATCTAAATATACAGAAAGGGCATCTGTAATAATACACTGGTGTTTTGTTGTTGTTGTTTGCGCTCATATTCTTTGAGAAGTACTGAAGCGTTGTAGTGTAGGGTTTATGGTTACCTTACATAGTCTACAGGCCTGCGGTGGAAATTGTTTTTTTGTTTGTTTGTGTGTTTAAATATCTACGGAAGCGCATTGCTATCACGCAGGAAAAAAAATTTTTTGATCGCTATCTCGTTATAATGAGATACGTAACTCGTTATAACGAGATACGTATGTCGTTAAAACGACATACTATCACGTTTTAACGAGATACTTATCTCGTTTTAACGAGATACGTATCTCGTTATAACGAGATAGCGATCGAATTTTTTTTTTTTCCTGCGTGATAGCAATGCGCTTCCGTAAATACCTCTTTTTTCCTTTCATTTCTGAATAAAAACTCACTACATAGCCTCCTCCATGCTCTTTACTAACCTGATTGGTAAGAGCACCGCCCATCATAGAACAATAAAGAGACATTCAGGACAAACTACCACCCACACACACCAGCACCAAAAAGACCATTTTTGAGGGGAAACCAGTTAAGCTTACAGTCATCCTTTTATGCTGTGGGAAGAAAACCAGATCACCTGAATGCAAACTCCATGCAGATAGATCCTAGGCTGGGATTTTAAACCATGATCTTCTTGTGTGACTGCTTTGTAAAATATTAAAAAAAAGAAAACTTTGGGGGAACCCCCGGAACTTGGAGGCCATACTGTTTGTGTAAGCCCGGCCCAGGAGTTGCTACGAAAATATCTTCACATAAACCTGTAGATTCTCTGTAAAGAGAACATAGGAGGTGTATTTAAATATTTTCTCTCCCATCTTTGTTGGTCATCAATCATCCTCTGTATATGACCACCTCCTATCCAAGTCTGACATAGACTTTGATCAAAGTATCACATTTTCAAACGTGGATGGCTCATAAGTGAAGCTCCCTGTTTGAATGGGTTCGTCGTAAAGCTGCAGGTGTTAATTTTACACTCGTAAAGTTGTTGCTTCTTGACCTGTTCGTCCTCAACGGGTGTGGACTGAAAGGCAAACATGCACAAACCAAAGACAAATACACACCTCACGGACGATGTTTTACAAAGTGTCAGCAGATGAACTCAAGTACTTTTGGTGCATTTTAACGGGCTGCTATTAAAGTTGAGGGGGAAACACATTCTCTTGATTCTGGGAGGGAACGGTATTTCAGGCCAACTCCTGGTTTCAGCATCTGTTTGTGTAAACCAAATGGAACTTTGCAGAAGAACACACAGAGCTTCTTATATTGAACATTACACACACGTAATGTTATCTCTGCTCTACCCTCCACACATAAAAATTATTCTGATCCTGAAAATATACAATTTGGGTTGGTGTGGTAATGGAAAAAAAAATGTAATATTCGGTACAGAGTGATAAATGTGTGGGGAAAAAGACTTCCTTGTAATTATTAGCACCCCTGGTGAAGATTGGCACAGAAGAGTAGAAATAAATGATAATGAAGACTTTTTTATCCCACTGTTGATACAAACTTGTTCTTATGCAGACCTATTTTAAGTTGAGGTTGTTTAAACTCATAAATTGCTGCTCTATCTTTAGCCACTGGCAACTAAAGGCCAGGCATCTTCCACAAAAAGCAAAATATGAATCAACAAACGCTTCAAATACTTTTATTTTAAGGAAACTGTTATCGAAATTTGAGGCATTATTTAAGTCAATAACATATATCTTATTTGTGTAATCACTGTATAAATTTAACTAAATTAAAGGCTCGCGTTTTTCTAATTACCAAGAACTATTTTTCAGCGAGAGATTATATAAGTGCAATAAAAAATGAGTTTATTTTTGGACTTTTTCCACATCTTAACCAGGCGCGGTAACATCGTCAAAAGGTGACATGTCTGTGTGCACACAGAAACTCAAGCAAGGCTTTTTAGTCTTAGCAGTGCAGAATTCCTGCAAACGTCTATGCAATGTTTATGTAAACTCTTGGACCAATGTCATTTAAACAAACAGATACTAAATCCGGTACAATCATTGGTCCAGTAATTACAACATTCAGAGAAAAACACTTAGTTTGTGTAAAAGTAGAACCCACACACGTTTAAGTTGAATTGCAAAGAAATTAGGAGCCGAAATATCAATGAGTCATATCAAAACAAAGAGGAGACAAGCAAACATCAGACTAACATTTCAATCAATCAATCAATCAATCAAATTTTATTTGTATAGCACATTTCAGAAGCAAAGCATTTCAAAGTGCTTTACATAATTAAAATGCAAAAAGCATGTGACATAGAATAAACAGTGAGGAAAAAAAAGAGATTTTGAAAAACGATTAAGAAAAACATTAAAACCCGCACCCCTTTTAGAACTTCAGTTAAACGTCGTTTAACTGGGCCTCTAACCCTCTGGGACTTTAGTCAAAAACACCGTTTGACAAAAGTCAAACAGCAGATTTATCCCAATGAATACCCCTCTGCAGCCATAGGTGCCAAGTTGCTCTCTATAGAAATAAAGGATGACACTTCATATTCGTTAGGTAAACTGTTATTAGCACATTATATTAGCTTTCTACAACTCAGTTTATCTAATATTTCGTCATAGTACAAAAGAGAGAATCCTGTATCTGTCAGTCACTTAGATGACTGAAAGATATGTTTATATAAAACAGAAATAAAATGTGGAAAATTACCAAAATAATGTGAATAATGCCCTGAAATTGCACTCCACAAGTTTTGCTTGTACTGCACTCAGTTTTTATTCTCGATACCCTGTGCAAGACAGCTCAGTCTTTCCTTTTATTATCACACGGCAGAACCAACTGGTTGGATGCTTTTCTGGTATCAGTGAAGGACACAGATATTTGAGTATAAATAGCGTGAAAAAAGGAACTGTGCCAGACAGGAATGTCGTCCTCAAGGGCATCGCCTGGACAATGCCCAGAATGCCATGATGGGTGTTAAAATTTGCTGGACTGCAGCCAAAGGCAAGAGTGGGAAACTGTGGTCTGGAAAAAGACAGAGAAAATTGTCCAAAGGGAGGCCTGTATAATGTTTTCTCTCCTCTTTAATCTATTTGGAAGGGAGAAGCATATCAAGATCCATGTGGCAACAGGTTCACAAATCTGTGCAGCTCAGACTTAAAAGCAGGAATAATTACATTAAAAAAAAAATATATATATATATATATATGTCAAGAAGAAGCCAAACAAGACAAATCTGTTTAAAAGACACTCATGTAAATCTGATGGAGAAATATCCAACAGCCAGAGAGTAAACATATTGCTTGAAAGGCAGAATACAAACCAGCCAATCAGAAGCTGCCATGTTGATAAACAGACCAATAAGAACTCAATTTAAAAAAAAGAGTTTCATCAAATGTTATTGTCTATTTTTATTTAGTATACCATATGAATTGTACCTTATGAAAAATGCTCTGTTAAATAGCTTTAAAATCTTTTTATTTCTTTTTACTTTTCTTTTGGGGAATTTTGAGCATTTTTGTCTGATTTTAAAAGATTATTCCAGAAGAAAAGCTACAGGGAAGCATTCAACCGGTTTCCTGCTTGGTCTGGGATAATGGCTTTGCTTTCACTCAACTCAAACAGCCGCTCAGCTGTTCTGAGCCACCATTACCTGAATGTGAGAATCATTTTTTAAAAATGCATTTCTTGAAGAGAATTTTAGGCTACAATAAAATAACATGCCAGGAAAGCCTTTAAACGGGCAGTATTATGTGTTTTCCAGACACATAATGCCATATTATAGCACTATCACGTAACTAATTTGACTTCAGTTGTTATAAAAATGTTGCAAATATAAAACCAACCAGTAGCCTTGTTGCCTTGTTTGTAGCAACAGGAGCTCCTGTCAGTCGCACAGTGAGCCTCCTACTTTACAGAGGTCAGGGGTGAGAGGTCAACGATGTGACACTGGGATTGTTGGAAGACATATAGAAAACCACCCAAGACCTAACTTGACAACATAGAGCTCTGAGCTCATTCTCTGTTAACGTTTTTTACATACAGATGCTGAATCAATGAAAAAGCAACAGGAACTTTTGAGGACATTTGATCATTTTGCCACTGCTGTAAAAAGCCTGAGTGTAAACGAACAGTGTCATCGGCGTGTTGTAGCGTGACAACTTATGAATCAAAGTGCTGACAATGTGGAGACATTTTGTGAGTTCTGGCAACAGCTACTCTCTGAAAAATGAAGAAGTCGTTGTCAGTGATTGTGAAATTTGAGATTATTTGATTGTGACACCAAAGAGGTCATTGACCTGGCAGCTCTAGGAGGAGTTGTAACCGTTTTCACCATTTCTTTCCTATAGTTATTGTGTAGCATTTTTATGTCATTAAAGGTCTTTGGCCCATTGAGGGGTCAGTTTCCTCTCAGTAACCACTGGTTTACATTTCCAGTCCAAAATTTCCAAATTGTTGGAGCAAGATTTATAGCTAGATATTGCTGTAAGATGAGTTAACCACTTTATAAACCCTGAAATTATCCAGAAAATATAAAACATATGAACACATAAATTATAATAAAGAGCAAGAAAGTTATCCATTAAATGTTCAAATGTTTTTCTTGTACTGGGCAAATGGTAATAGAAAAACTCAAAGTCAATAATCACACAAAACACAAAAATATCTTGCATTGTCTTTTGAACAACAGTGACATCTGAGTAAAAGGCTAAATTAACTCATGTGATTCAAAAAAAAACCTGAAAGCTTTGGCAGGTATTCTCGGCTCTGACAATTGTTTTCTTTCTATACAAATTTGATAAACATGTTCTGAATATTTAGTTTATTTACAAAGCACAAATTCATAACAGATGTTATGTCAAGACACTTTACTTCTAACAGGTTTATTAATTTATTTGCACGTGCATTTTTATTTCTTTGGCAGTTTTACATGCAACATAATTTTTACATACAAGGCAGCCATATTGGATTTTGAGATCAGCTTTAGTGTGCATCATTTGACTTCATTCTTGCCTCAGGAGGGTTAATTTTTCAACTTGGATTTTGACATTTCAATTGCTAATGCATACAAATGTTTTTCATCAAATAACACAACAGTCCAAATCCCTTTAAGTTACTGCATAGACATTTCGGTCCATATGGTGGAACTGGGAAGCTTATTGCTTATAAAGTGGTACATCTGCCATATAAGGTGCACAAAACTATGCAAAGCTAACTTTCAGTAAAAAGTACAGGAAAGGTGCCAAGCATACGTCACCCACAGATTTCAGTGAGTTATGCTGCTCCAAGTGTTAGAAAAAGACATTAAAGCAGGAAGAAGACTTGATGAAAGAGCAGAAGGTTGCCATCAATTGCCAGTAATTCAAAGATTTGATTTCATATCTTTGCGTGTATCACAGTGCGGAGATCAACAGAGGAAGAGACGGAGAGGGTGGGGATGAATAATAAGAACAGTGTGGGCATGTATGTTGTTCACCTGATTATCTCGCTCCTCCATCAACTCTTAAACTATGAGGGCTTTTTACCGAACTGAGGCTGCAGCAAAATAGCTGCATACATATTTGAACACAGGACATCTTACACTTTTCACCTGTCTTGTAAAAGTGATTTCATTCAATAAATTCACAGGCATCCTATCTACTTTGTTAACCTCTCTTCGATTTAACTGGAGTTTCTGTTCTTTACTTCCTCCTCTCCTCTTTCTTCCATGTACCTCACTTCTATCTCATCCTGCTCTCCTCTCCTCTTACATGTCATTATACTGTACATTTACCCAGGTGGCTGCATGCCAAGCGTTCACACACAGGAGCCATTGTTCCGATTTGCTCTGAGACAAGCGTTTAAAACCTTAAATATCTTCAAATTATAAAACATAAACATTTACCCATTGAAGTATTGGTTTCTGCTGTACAAACATGCTATCACTGTCTTTGGACTCCCATAAACACACACACACACAAACAGACATAAGCCTTCAAGCATTCAGTGTCTTGGATGAACTTAGCGTTGAAATGTACACTTGTGCCACTGGCATTGGAGCAACAAAGGTCTACACAGGCCCTGTTGTCCTGGGACAGTAAGGTAGTTATCTGTGCCACAGTGGGAACATAAAGCAGTCAATAGATGAATGCTATCTTTATATCTACTGCACCAGAGGTGAGTTGAAATGCTGCCACTGGACGTCATGGAGCCCCGCTCTGAAGCGCTGCCTTTGAAGCACTGACAGCACAGACAGAATCAGGCCAGCTCTTTGATACGGGTGTTGAGGGAGAGGAAAACCTGAACCTTAAGAGGGAGCATTATTTAGTTACAGTTCCATTTGAAATTCTGAACTTTACGGAAAAGAGCTGGAATTAAAAAAAAAAAAAAAAAAACGTGAGGGAATTTAGTTTAGAAAGGCTTTATTTCCAAGTTTGTGGCTTTTACAAGTAAAACAACAAGAATTTAAATTTAAAATCTACTTTGGAAGAAATAATCTAAAAATGCTATTGCAATCACATAAAAATGTGGAAAAGGTTCAAGGGTTATGTACTCAATTAGCCCAAAGGAGTTTAATTATCGACGTCGACTTCCTGTTTTTTGAATCCTACACCGTCTCTTTTTTCACTTCCTGATCGCAGGGCTTCAGGTAAACCAAAACATTACATCATTGAAAGGAAACCCTGAAGGCCTTTCTGAGAAGAAGGATAAACACCACTGCTGGCACTCGGAGAGAGTTAATTGCGGCCTCTGATTCACTTGCTAATGGCTGGACCACTTTCTGCGGGGTGTTTTTAGAGGGCTGCAGGAGTCAGGCGAGCAGCAGCGTTGTTTTTAATGGGACTCTGAACAGTTAGAGCTGGGAACACAAAGTGAACCACTGCTTTTACTTGTGGTGCAAAGAGAATGATCTCATTAAAGGCCTGGTAATAAAAGAATCCCGGAGTGATTAGATCATAAGGAGCAGAACGAAACTTAACATCATTAACAGTTTGTTGCTACTTAAAACACACCCTGAGGCATTTCTCTCACCAAAATCGCTCTTCATTTCTATTATTGTACAATTGCTCATTAAACTTTCACTTTATCTCAAAGTCATGCTGTACAGTTTCTTGTCTTTGCAAGGAGAAAACTATTCAGAGGGTGAAAAAATGTACGCTACACGTTTGACGCTGGATTTTTAGGGTATATATCTGCTATAAATCCCTCAAACCAAATTAAAACAGACTAAACCAGTTGTTAAAAATCATAATAAATAGTTTTATACATTTAAGAAATGGCTGCATGAGATGAAAGCAAATCAGCATGGAAAACCTGTTTAATTCCACAGCTGTTACCATAAAGCAATAAAATCTAAATATGGAAAGATGAAAGCTAAAAAAAAAAAAAAAACAGCAGCTACAATATACTGTGTGTAGATTTTCTAAGTCTGGTCTCACAAATGTAAATTTACTTTTTAATGGCAGATTTTGTGGTGGAGTCATGTGATGTGTTAAATTTATGTGCCAGTTCCACTGAAAGCAGAGTTTCCTGTGTTCACTCAGTTACCAAAGTGACAAGTCCCAACTACAGGCGGCACAAACCTGCTGTTTGAAAAGTAAAGACAATAGGGAAGTGCAAACCGAAGGAAGTACATGCTGTGGTTGAGAAAAGGATGTCAAATTCAACAGAAGCATACTGAAGAGTTGCTTCAGTCTTTACTTTATTTGTGACTTTTTGCAAACATTACTAATTGCTAGCTTTTGGTGGTATTATTTTTTTTATTATTATGCTGTAACTTGCTTTGTGTATTTTATCTAAAGAGTTTAAAATAGATTTTTACATGCACTGTCTGAACAAACACCCATTTTTTCTTCTGCAAGACTAAGTATTTTACTTGAGGTAATTTATGATTACCAAAACTTACACGCTAGCTTCTTTTACAAAACATTTCCATCATAAACAAATCCTGCAAAGCTGTGAGCTTTCACAAATTGATCCATCAGTGTGGCACACCATGAGGTGTGGTCCCTGGGAACAATTTGCTGATGACTGAAGGTGCCACATTAATCTGTTCAAATAATTATAAGTCAGTATAAACAGCATGGGAATGTCCAATAATCGCACCATTAAGAATGAATTATATAAGCCGAATATATTACATCCTAAAACCTTTTTAAACTTCAACTCCAGTGACCAAAATATTGGTTAAGAAGTCTCCTGAGTTCATAGTGCACTGGAGTTTCTGAGATTGATCAGTCTTTTTCTTATTCATCTATTTTAAGACATACAGAAGACTTGAGGGAGCACTAAACTAAAATCCATGAATACTTGACACCCTCTTTAAAAATGCTAAAAGCTGCTTATTTTAACTGTTCAGATACCAAATGTACCTTAATATACACTGATACTCTCAATGGCAACCGCCTGAAGCTGATATTTACACTCCCCCTTATTTCCGCTCTTGAGTTCTCAGTGACAAGGAAAATGAAAGCAGCTCCAGGATTGGCTGCTTTGCAAATGCCAGCCAATAGCACGTTGCGTATCATTGCAACTAGGTATGCCAGCTTCCAAAGTTGGATTTTCTTCCAAATATTTTAGATGTTCTCTATGAAAAAAAAATCTGTGAGTGAATGTATTTTCCCATAATTAACTTGGAATCACATTGCAGAGAAAAATCTGCAAATAAAAAAAAAAAAAAAATCCATACAATAAGAAAAAAAAAGAATAATGCTGACTTCATTTGTCATCATTAGAACCAAAAATGACACGGTTAGAAATTGTTGTATTAATCCTGATAATTTATTAAAAGAAAAAGAAAAAAACAAAAAACATTCTAAAGGACGTTCTGTAATATTCTAAACTTGACCCTAAAAGCTAATTTAGTTTAACATCAGAAGCTGGAACCATGATACCATCAGGTCTAACCACTGTCACAGGTCTCAGTTCTGTTGAGCTATTTGTTCAATGACGATAACGTACCAGTTCGGCGAAGACGACACATCAGTTCAGCTTCAACTTCTCCGTGTTTGAGAAAGAAAGCAGATATTCATCTTGAATTTACTGTAAGGGATGATGTCAGTGCTCCCAGCAATGAAAGAAATGATTATGAAAAAAAAAATTCTGTTGACACATTTACAGGTGAGGTAAATGTGCTCCGTCTGTGACGTAACAAGAGGAACGCCTCTTGTCTCGGTTCATTCGGCAGGTCTTATAGACTTGTTTATGCTGAACACAGCTTTTCTGTTTTATGGGAGTATCCTGAAATCACTTCTGAAGTCAATTGCTGCCTCTCCTCATGACTTACCTGTGAGTCATGAATCTTCACTTTAGTCTGAGCACGAGGCACATTTCCAAGTGGAAAATCACATTAAGGTCTGGTTGTCAACAATAGCTTTTAGAAACTTAATAGTAACAAAAAGGGCCTGTTTAACCTGGTTTGGGCTGGCAGGAAGGAAAGATTCAAGACCGTGTAGTACAAATGTGAAATTAATTAAGTTTAGCACAGACGGTGTATGTAATGTCTGACTCTGACTCTTCAGTCAGAGATGTAATGAGCGATGGACCAGAAGCTAATTAGAAACACGCTCACTCTGTCTCGCTTTTACTTTGACAAAAGAGAAAAGGAGTCACGTGGATCTGAACCCAGCACCTCTGCCTCTCTGTCTAAACAAACACATTTGCTTATTTACCTCCAACTGTCTCCTTCTGTACTTTGTGGCATCTTTGTTTAGGCTTACATGAGCCTTAGCGTCAGATCAAACTGAGACCGAAAGGAATGTTGTTTATTTTTCTTTTTTTTTTATTGAGTGTGTTTAAAGACCATTACGTTTTGCAATTTTCTAGGCGAAAATCACATTAAAACCGCTTATGACTAAAGACAATAATTGTGCAGACTTCTAAAGGATTTAATAAGATATCACTAAAGTAATGTTTTGATTTTTAAAGAATCAAAATCTTGGAAGCTTAATTTTGTGTAAGTCATAATGACAGCTGTTGTCAAATGTAATGAGTTTTTAGGCTGGTGTAAATCTGCCTAGATGCAGAAAATAGGGCACTTTCCTTAGAGGATGTTCTGACAGCTACTGAAAACAGACTGCTGTAAGTTTCTCCTTAGTATCCGTCCCTTTAACACTAACCTCAATAAAATGATATCCAAAGTTTTGAGTTATAATTCAAATATGTATATTAGAGTCGAATGAACAAGCCGCATGAAAACAGAGACAGCACGCTAATGTTAGCCTAGCAGTTCAGGAAATTTCCTCTGACATCAATTGGAGAAAAGTTTTCCCCACTCCTCAGTTTCAACTGTGAGACGTTTGAGGGATTTATTTAAAGATGGAAGCTAGTTTTAAATCACCCCACAATATCTTAATGAAATCAAGATCGGGGCTTTGACTTGTCTCAGCACTTTCCATTCCTCATGTTTTTGCCATGTCCTCTGTGGATTTGCCGATACATTTTGGGTCATTATAATATTGTGGGGTCCAGTTCTGCTTCAGCTGTAATTTTTTTCAGATGGTTTCAGATTTTACTCAAGCATTGTCTGGTTGAATTCGTGGCGGATGAACTCAGTCAGTAGATGGGTTCTACTGCAACTAGGAATTGCATGCACCACCGTAAAAGGTTTTCCCTAGATTATTGTATTTGGCTGCAGCCTAACATGAACTATGATTTGCTTTCAAAAAGAAAATATAATCTTAGACTCACCTCTGAAGAAAAATGATTCCTAAAGTATCGATATTGGTCTGTGCTCTCTCTGACAAACTTTAGTCAGGTCTCCGTTTTTTTCTTTGAGAGCAACGGATTTCACCCTCACACCAACGAAATTTAAACTTGTGCAGCCATTTTATATGGTAATGAATTTTGGTGTGTCCTAATGTATACTTTAGCTTTCAATTATACTTTTTGTCGCTTATTTACATTACTTGAATTTAGCATCACACATTTATGTGTCTGAATGTTTTACAAAAGTAAACAGGTTGTCGTAAAGCATACAATAATACAAAGCTGTTTTTTTTTAAAGAAATAAAAATTCAAGACATTATAGTAACATTAAGAATCTCTATGAACAAAAATATTGATGGAAGTGAATGAAAATGTCTGGATGAGACAGCAGAGTCAGTAAAATCATTGATGTGGGAGAAAAAGGGAAACAATCAATGTTTATGTAATGCTGTCTTACTGCACTGTACAGCAGCAGACGTTTCAAGTAAACACAAGACAGTTTTTACTAAATTGGGACTTCAAATTGGGATTTCTCATCTTAGGTGATTCAGACCTGAAACATAAGAAACAGAAGAAAATGTTCTTTGCCTGTAAAAAAAAAAAAAAAAGCTAATCCGATTTTGAAGCTGCTTGCTCTGATTCTTGTTAGTGTTTGCTATTTTACAGAGGGAATCCCAACAAACACAACTAAAAATGCTTACCAGGCAAAATACAACGTGTATGTTGTATTTTGTCTGCTGCTGAGTAGAGCTCAAATATGAAGGGAAGGGGATGAAAAGGGAATTCCTGGACGCCGAGCACGGACACTTTGCTCTGGGATGTCAGTCATTTCTGCCTCACTCAGTCGCTCACAATGATTTACACCTTCAACTCAGCACAACAATGAATATGTCATTTAAAATAGCAGGTGTTCACATGCTGCTTAGCTCATGGAAAGCAAATTAAAGAGGAATGGGGGACAGACAGAAGGGTGTGGGTGTCTGTGTGTGTGTGTGTGTAAGGGAATGAGGACAGGATGGGGCTGAACCTGAATTAAACTCTTTAAATTGGTGTAGTCAAGCTGGCATGCAGTTCACTGAGTTTCCCAACCACCGCTGGGCCTGTTTCTCATCCCGCCACAATAACTTTGCCAGGCGGCTTCCAACAGCCCTGGTAGCACTTATGCTGCTGTTATTAGCTTTTGGTGAAAGTCATCTCAGAGATATGCGGGTCAGACTGAAACCGCTGAATATAAAACACCGGGATTGGTGGGAACTGTGCATGCATGCGTCTGCGTGTTTTTGATTTTGCCCAATCTGCGATGACATCACCCCTAAGTATTGCAGCAACAGACACAAGGAAAAGGACTGCAGATAGAAGCAGATCAAGTGAGTCAGTGGACAAAACTGCTGTTTTATTTCAGGGAGGGGCGGGGGAGGGCTGACAATATGACGTTAAATGGAAACCCCGATAGGAAAAACAAGAGAAACTATAAAGATTCTTGCTATTTAAGGCATGACAAGGAGAACAAATGGAGTTCTGTGAAGTCGGAGAATCGCGAATGTTACCTCCCCACCCTAATACCCCCCGGCACGACCTTCCTTCAGAAGCCCTCCGTGAAGGCAGCTTCCACTCAGCATCTTTCAGCCTCACCTCCCATCAAAGACGGTCATGTGGGGGAGGCGTGGGGGTTGTCTTTAGAAGATAAGTTCACAGAAACACATCCCAGCTTTTAAGTGGATGTGGCAGGAAGTCCACGGCCAGTTCTGGAAGGTTCTCCAATAAGAGAGATCAAGAGGTTATCAGGGCAGCTCATTCTTTTGCTCTCACACTGAAGTTCACAGGCTTCCTCAACATGTCACACTATTCAAATTTACATAAATTATTAAGATTATACAATTATGTTTTAAGAGTGAACTAGAAAAAAAAGGAGATGTCTCGCCCGTGTGTCTTTTGTATGTACACGATCACTTTGCATTTAATTTGAAAATCGACAAAAGCCTTTTCTACATAAAGAGGAAAGGTCATCTTTATGTGGAGCAACATTTTTATTTTGGATGCTCAGAGTTTGGTTGTTAGGTGTCATGAAGAGCGATAACACCAAAAAAACACGCTTACTTCCCATTCACACCTGACATCATTTAACACTAACGAGTCACATGAGTCTGGTGAATAAAGTGGCTAACAGGGCTTAGTTTTCATTTAGGGTTGTTCTTGCTTTTGCTGCCAGCGGACTGGAGAGTTAATTGCTGAACAAGAAGCAATTAAGTAGGTGGTTAATTAGAAACAGGATGCAGCTGAGAGGGAAGTGAAGTCCGTTTAACTCAGGAAATAGGATAAATTGCACATGTCATACATGGGGAATAAAGAAGAAGACTATAAATACCAAATTACAACGAAGCACAAAAGATTGTGCTCTTTTGATTACTTTCACACTGAGCTAATGTCTGGTAAAGGGAAGTTTTCTTTTCTTCTGCTTCGTCTATAATGAGGGACAGTCCACGGTTGCTACATGCCTATCCAGAAGGAACGAATGCTCCAAGTCAGTGACTTGATGCAATCTGCTTGGTTTCGATAGACAGAAAACCTCTTGACCAGTTTGAATAATAAACTGAACTTCACTCCATTGTTTGATGCCTACAATCAATTTGAAATGTAAGTAATCAAGTCTGAATCTGTCTGTACAATTGGATTGAATTGACTTGTTGCTTTGCAACGTGCTTTGAGACGATGTATTTTTTTTTAACTGGTGCAATATAAATAAAATGAACTGGACTGAATTGGTTCCTGAGCTGAGGAACATAACTAAATGCTGCCTTTTGATTGGTCCTCAATCCAGAATGAGCATATCTTGGATGATCTGAGGGTTTAACATGGTTCATTTACCAATGATGTCAAGAGTATAGTATAACAAAAATTTAAAGCGGAGTTTGAAAATGAAACATCTCAAGGACAAATAATTGCTGAGTGCAAGAGCTAGAAGTTCCTGTTTTGCAGTTTACCACAGGCCATGTGGAGGAAATGGCAAACATGTGGAAGAAGGTGCTCTGGTCATATGAGACTAAAACCGAACTTCTGTAAGTGGTGGGAAACTGATATATATATATATATATATATATATATATATATATATATATATATATATATATATATACACTTTTATGTGTGTGGGTTATGTGTCACACAATAAAATCTACATA
>NW_015112712.1:774784-801530 GCF_001443285.1 Poecilia latipinna | reverse complement strand
TATGTGGGGTGGAAGTCAGATATATATATATATATATATATATATATATATATATATATATATATATATATATATACACATTGATGCTTGTGGTTGATGTGTGACACAATGAAATCTACCTATAAAGTAAATGACCATTTACACTTGAAGAGAAAACAGAGCAATTCAATTTAAAAACCTGATCTGCTTTGGAAATGTCCACAACGTGTGCTTAACAATAGGCCCCATAGAGATGAATTTCAGATCTTTCTTTTCTTTGTGAACATGTCCGCTGATCCACACTTTGGCACCAGGTGTGTTTGCCACCTGCCAGCTGGGCTGAACAGTGTGAGGTCTGTGATGCTCTCATCATACCCTCATCAGACAGATAGGAGGGCGCCTGCTACCTCACTTCTTCCTCATGCCATCTTTTCTTCTTTTTGTCAACACAGTGAGGTCTGTGTGTGTGTGTGTGTGTGTGTGTGTGTGTGTGTGTGTGTGTGTGCGAGCGCGCGCTTCTGCCCAGTTTACTGACAAGATTTTTCCTTGAAGATAAGGGAACGCTGGGTTCCTGTGTGTGTCCATGGCTGCTAAACCAGGTGGTCTCATCGAACAGCTGAATTATGGGACTGTTCGATTCATGCTTTTACTTGGACTGCGTCTCGACGGCGCCCGAAATAACGAGGCAAAGAACATCCTGAATATCATCATCTCAATGAAGTCAAGCATCTCTGGGAGGCCAAGTTCAGCTGAGTACATTACTCCTCTGATGATGACGGATCAAAGTAAACACTGATAATGGTTACACTGCAATCAATAATACTGCCGGCTCAGGAATGTCGGTTGCACTGGCTACTCCCGACCTCACACATACAATCGCACATAAGTCCTTATTTCTCATCAGCAGTGACAGATTCTGAGCCCTCATCATTTCTTCCCACAAGCCAAACACTCCTCACTCCTTCCTTCTAATTGTAGACTTTTGATTTATTTGATGTGCAAAGGAAAACTGGCTTCTCCCGTTGCGCTCCCACTAGAAAACATGCACCCTCACACACTAATCCTCTTTCAAAAGCAGCCACTGGAAAGCGGCGCTTCTCCCTTTCTAATTACAACACTCGCGAGCTTCCTCTCCCATTAGAGGCTGACTTATCGCTCTCGAGAGACAGCTACTCTCTGTAGTTCCTGCTCTACACCCACTTTCTCTCCCTTCTTCTCTTGACTCTTCCTTCCTTGAGTTTTATTGGGACAGACAGCAGCCCTGTCGCACTCACCTCAGCCAGACAGGAAGAAAAAAAAGATCTATTGTAAAGGGGAAAGATATGCAGTTTCTAGAAAGAAAGTCAAAACTAATTTCAATACTGCTGTTAAAAAACTGCAAATATGGAGGAATCTGTGCTACTTGGCCACAGGTTCTTATCTTTATCAGTGCCACAAAGAATCTACCAAGCTATGGTCCAACTCCAGCTTATCAGCATTCAAATGCCTCTCTTCACTTGACCGAGGTCAGCACTGAATTTCTAGAGCTATTTCTTTCCCTTTTTTTCTGCTTTAACTTGAGTGTAGCGACTCAGTGGGGTTAGAAATTCATTAATTTTACTGCAAGAATATAATTTGATTTTATTTTTTTCATGCAGGTCAGGTGAAGATTGGGCAGTACGAGAGAGGACTCTAACAAGATTAGGCAAACAGGAATAGGAGTTAATTCAAACTGAATGTTAGATATTTTAAAATGTTTCAACATCAAATGCTATTTCAACAGAAGCTGAAATTATTTGAGGTATTTACTTATTTTTATAGATAATACATTGACATGCATCTATAACTCTTAATTGAGTTTGTTGCCCTCATCTTTATACCTTTGGTCAGTAAGCAATAAGGTGCTTATATTATAAACTTATGAATGTTATATTTAGTCAGTACCCAACATTTTGTGGCTTTTGGAGCAATGCTACAGTAATTCTCCGTAATGAGAAGGTGAAGATTTTTAATGGAGCCCAAAAGGTCGTAAAATTGTTTTTTTGCATCAACGCACATCTTTAAGAGATTAAAAGTTTGACTTGTCTTTTTTTTTTGTTTTTGTTTTTGGTGTTTTTTTTAAACTCAGTCAACATTGCTTCACCTGAATGAGGTAAGAGACGTAAGTGTTTCTGAGGGACTTGCCACCCAGAGGTGAAACCAGAAAGCAGAAACTCCAGAGCACAGTCAAAAACCATAACCTCAACTATCTGTCGCTTGAATAAACCTTTCCTGCCCTAATCCAGTGTTTACATTCAACGCTGGGCAGTAATGATAGCCATGAGACCATGGACCACACCACGGGCCCTATACACCTTCCCCTCTCCAACCGCCTCGCCACCTTCCACCGCTAACCCCCGAAGCTGTTTCACAGGAGCCAAATACCTTAAATACATAATTAGCGGGGTCATTTGTACAAAGTGGGCCCCAGCAAGGGCATGAGTGTGTTGGTGTGAGCTTGTGGGGGGCAGATGGAGGATACTGAGTGAAGCAAGGAGGCGGCGGGGCGGGGGGAGTAGGATATGAAGACGTAGGAGGACGGCGAACAACAAAGACATTCATTCATGGCTGTGGCCCCAGACAAACTTGGCTGCCACCTTCTTCAAAGGCCACCTCTGCCTTTCCTCAAAACCCGGAGGCCACAGGTTGGGGAAGAGAGGAGAAACATAACAGGGGGGGGGAAATTGGGGAACAAGTTAAGGGGCAGATGGCGGGATGTAAGAAACGATGGTAAAAGCCATGGCTAATCCTGACAAGGTTGCTCATTAAGATCTAGATAACATCTTCAGCGACATGCATTTAGAGCATTATGAGCTGTAATACAGAACCGGAGGAAGCTGATCTAAGCTTGACGATTCATTTAGCACCACTTGCCACATCCTCTTATGATCTGTGAACCCTGAACTCTGACCCTTTGTATTGTAGGCATTAAAAATCCCAGTTTGCTCTTTGGAAGAGCCTAAAATTCCAGTGGGGCGTGTTTCACACTGGGAGACCTTCTCTGTATTGTTCAAATGCATGCACAATCATGCACATTTGCAGACTTTCACATGCAAAGGCATACATGCACACAGCAACATAAAGCCCATTCAGCAGCCCGCTCTTCACACCTTGCCTGACCTTTGTGCCCCTCTGGTATTGTTTATAGAAGCACGTCCACTTAAGAGCTGACCTGTCTGGCCTCTCTTGCCGTGGTGCCGATTATCCACATCTTGAGTCCACGCTGTTCCCTCTTTTCTTTATTTTCCAACCCCCCCCCCCACCCGTCTCCATCCTATTGCACTCTCACTCCTCGGGGTATCCCCACTCCTCCTCCCTCTTTCCACACCATGACATATTGCTTTCTTTCTCTGTGTGGTGAACACGCCATGCACTCTAAATCCCCACTTCAACCTCTCTCCTCGCCTTTTTAAAATAAAGCTGTGCATGTCAGATAAAAACAATAAAATCAATCAATTCCTGTGCTCCTCCTTTTATCTCTACTTTTTTTGAGTTTATCCCTCCCGTTCCTCTAGCTTGTCGAATTGCTGTCTCTCTGATCCTTTCTTCTCTTTCATGTGTTGCCTTTCTTTATCTGGCTTCCTATTGAGGTAATAAGTTGGGTGTATAGCGGGGAAGTCGAAAGGAGAAGGACTTTCATGTCCCTCCACCCTGGGATTAGGGTGAGCTCCTTGGGAAAAGCAATAAAGCCCCCTGAACCTTTCGTCTGTTCCCGATGTGTACTAGAGTAAAGCTCAGCTCATGCTCACTGTGCAAGCCTGAAAAAGCTCTTATTTCCTTTACATCACCATCCTCACTTGTGGCTTTCGGGACGCCTGCAGCTGCAGTACTTGTTTAAGTAAACTTCACACATTTGAGAAATAGTTCACAATGTTTAATCCTGTTAGAAGATTTTAAGAGCCCAAAGTTAATAAGTCTCTTGGCATCTCTACTTTAGTATGAACCCTGACACAAAATCGTATTGGATTTCTACTGTTGCATAGAGCTTCTTTGGATGCATAGTCAGTGATAATTATATCAATTAGTGTGTAGAAAAGAAATTAAATCCTCATTTGTGGAAGGTTAAGAGCTATTCAGACGGAGTGTGCATTTTAGCTGATTTAATCTTCAGCCATTTAAAACAACTCAAATGTTTAAAAAGTTTGCTGCCTCTTGTTCAGTCAAACAAGCTACACTGGCCTTAGCCAACGTAACTGCAAAAGAGTTACATTCAGCAACTATTTTTATTTTTTATTTTTTGCAAGAAATGTTGCAATAAAAACAAGCTCTGCCTTAACCTTTCTTTTGTTTTGCAACATTTTAAACTAAATGCATCAGGTCTTTTTGCTTGCTATTGTGCTGGTGTAACTATTTTGTACTTTGCGTAATAGGTGGCATAAGTTTTGGAACTAAACATCTGTTGAACCTTTTCATTAACAGAAATGCATTTATTACTGAAAACAAAGGAATTATTATTTGCACATTTGTCCAACGGAAGCCTAACATATAGCATAATGGCATTATTAAATCATGTATGAGAGGAAATACAACCGTACATCGATGTAATCTTAATGTGAACAGTGTTAAACGATCCACCTTATAAACATGGCACTAGTCGGCTTTTCCAAAAAAATCACAAGCTGTTGTAAGATTTTTCACGTGATTCCACTGCGGTGACATTCCCTTTGCTTTGCAAGAATAATCCCAGTTTTCTGCTGTTGATCCACATTCATCACTGTTAACTACCTGGTAAATGAGGCGGTTGTTTGTTCAGATAGGGTGCAAGGTCTGGCCAGCACTGTAATGTTTTCAGACCACCTCAGTGAACTCATCATTTGTCCTGATTGTACATGAGTGCATAAAGAGCAAGTCCCCTCCACAGGGTGGAGTGATTTGTTCTCCTGTCAACACTGGGAGTAAAGCCTGACTAAACAAGGAGGGCATTCATGCAGTCGTCGATTTGCTTTGCTCACTCATTCACTCTTTCAAGGCGGACTTTGCTCTTTGAGGCATAACGTGCACTTGTGAAGCTGATCGGGCGGGCATCTTCCTTATCAGTTTTCCAGATATGTATGAAAAACAACCTCTTGCTACAAATACACAATCTACGACTATCTATACAACACAACTTACCTTTGTGTCTTTGTGGAAATGTTTGTATTGCAAAAGACGTTTTGCTTATTGTGCCCCCAGTCAAAGTAAAGGCAAACCTAAACCCAGAGTTGTAAACGTGACATGATATCAATCCACAGGTATGTTCACAGAAAATGTGAGCTCAAAATGAACCTCTTAAACGGGACATATAGATTTTTACTTTCAATCCAAACCAGGACATCATAGATGTGTCTATCAATGTTAACCATTAAGTTTTGCTCAGCAGCAAGCAACACCCTGTAACTTGGATTAATTTAACTTTTAATTTATTTGTAGACAGGGATTTTCAGTTTGCAAAAACAATCACTAAAAAATGTGTAAGAAGAGAAAAGGTCTTCAGTGACTTGTATAGTTGTGCTTCATGATATGGACATAAAATACCTCTAACCAAAATTTCCTGTTAATTTAGATACATTTTGCATACCATAATAAGACCAATGTTATGGTATAATTTTATGTTGTTGTTTTTTTTTTTTTACACATTTAGAAGTACAGATCACTGGAAACCAAGGATTCTTAACTGGATTCTGGACTTTGGCCCTTTTCAGCACATAAATGTGCTTTGATCAAAACCAATCCATCCTACTCTGGTTATATCTCTGCTGGATACTGAATCTTTGATCTGCATTCATAAGCTTTTAGCATTCATTGACAGATTTTTAAACTACTGGTATCCTTACACAAAACAAGGAACGTACCTTTAATTCAACACAAGTGCACATCAAATTTTCTTTCACTTCTGATATGGATGTCAGATAAATTTGTCTGAAATTTGGACTCAGCTCATTGACCTGTAGCATTTTGTTGACTGGCATGGAAACTATGGATTTAGAGACAAAAGATTTAAACATGTAAACGTAAATCAAATTAAAGTGAATCCTAAACAGGAGTTTAAGGCACCAAATATCGCTTCATTGTAAGGACACAGACCCAACTACAACTACACTTTTACTTAGATCTGTACACTGTGGTACCTTTTCTGGTATAGTTATGCGATTGTCATCGACATATTGTAATATCTGCTTGTTTGTTTGTCTGGAAAAAAGGAGCATGACTGCAGCATAAGGAAATATAAACTACCACTAGCTATTGATTCTGCTTTTTTATACCCTTGTACAAAAGTGATGAAAACAGATTTCAACCTTACCAATTTGACCATCTGCTAAAATGATTTGCATTGTTTTCCAAAAAAAAAAAGAAGAAAGAAAACATCATTCCTGCTTGGATATAAGTATGCATAATATATTTCATAACAAAAATAAAACATCTTCCTTTACTAACTCTCACATCTCCTCCTTGCACACATACATCTGAACCATATGCAAGACTTGACATCAATCAGATATACTGCAATATAATACGAAACATGGTTGACGATGGAAAAAAAAAACAACTGCTAAAAAACAAAAATGACACTGAGATTGTGATACTGGTGAAAGCAAAGGACTGGACCAAACATACCAGTATGTCTGCGGAAATTAATAAAAACATATTTTTTTTGTCCTTTCTCGAAGACTGAAAGTGACAAAAGCAAATGTCCACACACATAAATAGTTTGTAAGCAGCGGCGCATCCTCTGTTTTTTTTTTTTGTTTTTTTGTTTTTTTGTTTTTAGATCTATATGTACATAGCAGGTAAGGCAATTTCAAAACCGGAAGTCTCTGAGGCTGTTTCTTCCTTAATTTGAACAAATTGTCCATCAGTCACAATGTTTTCTGCCTCTTATAGGAAAAATGAACACTCCCAAACTGTTTCCTTGCATCTTTACTCCTATCTTCCTTTTGCTTTCTTTTTATGAATGCAACAGTTTTTTTATACAAACAGGGCACTTTGAGCTATAGCACTGGATTCACAAAAAAAAGTCTGATCCCACAGTCTATTTTCCATTTTGCGTGTCTTTTGAATTGTTCATCCCAAATTCCTTCCATCCTCTTGAAGTCTGAGCTTCACGGCATCTTCTTTTTTGTTTTTTTTCTTCGTAATCAGCAGCACAGTTCAGTTGCCCTCATCATTACTGGTTTTGAAAGCACCTTTGGCATTCTGTATTTTTAGTCTGTTGTCTATTTTTCAGTCTCAAGACTTTTGGAGAAAGTATATTTTCCTTGAACAATGTTTGCATGGTGGGTGGAGAGACAGACAAAGAAAACGGTGTCCTCTTCTGGTTTAGGTCCATCCCGTGATGCTGCCCCTTATTCTGGGAGGTCTCACCTCACATCCGCTGCAGGACAGAGAGACAAAGCTGAAATTACTATCACAAATGCAAAGACTCACATTTTATTATTACAAAAGAGATCTTTGTAGATCTCTGCAATCACATCCCAACCTCAGCATTTGAATCCATGCATTCCCTGCAAACTGACACAACACACTTATAACCAATGATGTTCTGAATTAAGTTCCCCCATATACAGAACAACTTGATCAGCTGAAGAACAGTTTACGTTCCGGGTGATTTTTCTGTGTACAAAGGATAGTACAGGGAAAAAAAATGTGGTGATACAGTGAATCCCAAAAGTATTTACACCCCATGAACTCTCACATTTTGTCCAGAAACCACAAATTAGCAATGTATCTTAATAGTATTTTATACAATAAACTATTTGAATCTGAGAAATGTGATGAGTATTTGTTTTCAGTTTACTTTTAAACTCAAAGTAATAAAACAATCTTTAATGTCCCAAGGAGGATTATTTAAAACATAATCTGAACTGGAAAACATACAGTATAACTGTAATTGGCAAAAAAAAAAGAAAAAAAAAAAAAAAAGGCAACTTGGCATTGGTCTGTTATGTATAATACCAATAAATGGAATTGAGCGTTTATGATTTTTAAAGTGACAAGTGAAAATGTTCAGGGGGTATGAATGATTTTGCAAGGCACTGTAACTTAAAGAGGAGCAAGAGATAATTAAGAGAGGAGGGTGCCTCTTTAGAGGTTAGACGAAACAAACTGATGATGCACTCAACAAGTCGCAAGACCACTGCTGTGAAACAAAACACTTGTGCAAAGTGAGCATGCTCAAGAGGCCACAAATTCAACATGCACAATTGGGACGTGGAGGTAAAACTTGGTAGCTCTCCTCCTCCTCACACTGTGATTGGTGACGGTGATTGGCAGGCCCAGTTTTGGCCTTGGTTGGGCCAGTGTGACGCCAAAAGGTGACGTCAGTGCTCAATTCCTACCTGTGTCCTGTCACAGCTTTGCAGTGGACTTTGGGTAATATGAGCACCTTTATTATGTCACCAATAAGTCCTGGGTGGGCCTTAGCTTTTTAGGTTTCCTTTTTCTACCTTTAACCCTACGATGGCCTGAAAACACAAAAGTTGGGGAGGGTGAAGAGGAAGGAGGATTTAAAGCAAGAAGCAGGCTTTATGGAAACCGAAGAAACCGCAACAGCCCTGGGACAGAAGCAGAGAGTGCAAAAATTTAACTCGGTTTAAATTCTTCAGGTGCCTTATCTGCGCACATTACAGCGCTTATCTGCACACAGATATAGGAAACCTTCAGATCAAGGCACGTTAACTGCTGTCATGCCAAGCAGCCTTTGAACACACACCCTTAACACACAAATTCTCACAGAGCAAGGCTCAAAGCTTTACAGTTTTCAAACAGAGAGTCACCTTGCAGGTGTGCATGTCTGCTTGGAAGCATTTGGAGGTAAGGGTTCATTTAATCCAAAGCAGACAGAGAGAATAAGGAGGCGTGCACAGTGACAAAAGTGTAGGCGCGGGATTTCGGCCATCAAACTTTAGAATAACAAACACGGTATTTGAAAGGGACTTCGGAAACATCATTTAAGGAAGATGTGAAGGAAATCCCAGCTTGTATTTATTTACCTGTTTCTGGATCTAAGTGTTCTACCACGTGATGTTGCGATGTGCACAAGCACTCCAGGTGGTCCTCTAACCTCACAAAGACCTCCTTCAGCTTGGGTCTCCTCCTCACGTACTCCACCTTGGCTACCTAAAGGAAAGGAAGAGGAGAAAGATTAGCTATAGGGTCCTGCACATTTACTCTTCCCTGTGTGTGTGTGTCAATGAATGCACACTCTATTTGCCCACCGGCAAACATCAAGAGGTGTAGTCCCATGACTGATGGCACACGCATAAACTAATTCATAAAAAACTCAGCTAAGGCTTTGCTTGTTGTGTTTGGAGTGTGACAGGAGCATTCCTCAGTGCCTGATTCATTAGGTTTCACTTGTTGTGTGCTCTATGGTCTGTAAGCGTCTGAATGGAGTGTATGACCCCGCTATGAGTTGAAGGAGGAGGGATGAGGGGTAGGATAGAGCATACTGCACCCTCAGGCCCTGGGAAGGTTTGCTCTGGCAAAAGAAAAGAAGCTGGGAGATCCCCTCAGCTCCGACCCAAAGCATCCACATCCAAACAGACACCTAAACTCATTCACCTTGCCTCGACATGTTGATTTTAAGCCGTGTTTCTACATGGATTATGGAACGTTCTGCTTTGCTTGCATGTAGGAAATCTACAGAGCCTTCTAAAATATCCATCCTACTTTAAACCTTTTTTTTTTATTTTGTCACCGTACAACCACAGACACTGCTGAAAGTAAGCCGGCCCTGTTTGCAGCTTCCCACAAACTATGGGGAAGGCATTCTTTTGCTGATATTCGTTCATATCAAGCACATCAGTGGAGGCAGATGGATGTTTTCAAGTATTACACACACAAAAGAAGACTGTTCCAGGACACAGAGAAAATTTAGAGCTGTTTGGTCATTTCTATGCTGCTGATGTTCACAAATTGACTGGTTTGCAGACTTCTGTGTCAGGAGGTAGAAAAGATATGAGACTGTGACCGAAGTTCGCCATTTAACAGGACAACAATTCCAAGGATGCAGCCACAGCTACTAATGTAAAAGCTTAGATCAAAGTATATTATTAAGTATTAGATTGTCCAGAACTAAATCAATTTGGTTAGCAAAGAATTTGGGGGGGAAAATGCGCAGAGGCCAGAGACACTCAAAATACTCACAGCTATGGATTACTTAGTTTATTAACTCAGGGAAATCAAATGTGAGTTTGCACAAGACAGTTCCATGATTTAGAAAAATGTAAATCATCAAACATATTTTATTTGTACAATAAAATATGTGACTGCAATGTTACAAAATTTGTATAAAGTTCAAAAGAATATTTTTTTCAGGGCTCTGCACAATCAGTTCTAAGCTCAGAAAACGGTCAAACAAGCACAAAATGCACAACAAGAATTCCAGTCATTCCAAGGCACAGCTTGTTACAACCACCAATCCAAGAGTTATGAATGTTCTGAGCCTTCATCAACAATGCACTACTGATTAAAGCTCAGATGAAAGCTGAGCAGAAAAGGTTGCATGGAGGTTATGATGATACTCTTGTGCAACTGAGGAGAAAAGGTGGGCACATGCTGTTGCCCCTCTGATCTGAACATCAAGAAAGGTAACATCTCAAATCATCCCCGAAGGCTCTGGAACCACAGGGAAACAATTTCCTCAGCTTCACCTATGCCAGTTGCAGCACGAGAAAGGATATTGGCTGACAACCTCCCAGCACTCAGCAGCGATATGAGCAACACGGTCTTGTACTCGGCATGAAGCTTCTGCACGCACAAAACCAGTGAGAGTCTGTTTTCCTCTATCCCACGATGGCACAGGGCCAAGCCTGGCTCTTGGTGGTGAGTCAGTCATGCAGACAAATCAACATACCAATCCCTGTCTGATAAAACAAACAATAATGCTGAAATTCAAAAAGGGAGAGAGTTGCTTTTTGTGGTACAGAGAGGTGGGGGGGCGGGTAGGGCGACTGGAACTGAGGCAGCAAAGAGGCAAAGGGCAAGCAGTTTTTAGCAGCCACTCCTTTGCAACAGTTTCTATCTGTGGAAAAGAAGAGAAGAAGAAAGGCAGTGAAAAGAGGACAAGCAGGCAGGGGAGGTATGTGGAGCGCAAACAGAGGACAATGGTGTCTGGGTTATTGGTGGTGTGTTTGCTGTTTCCGAGCCATGAAACAGAAGAGGAGCGGGTGAAAGGCCAGAGTGAGGAAGAAACTAGGAGTAGGAAGGTTAACCACCGTTCTCATTAGCTCTCACAGGGGAGTAAGCATGTGTGTGTACAAACAGAGGTGGTTATTTAAGGACTGGGCGGAGTACCTCGCCATGATCATGACTTGCATTAGAAGGTGTTCATGTGTTACCTATTAACACTGGGTTTCTAGGTTACCCATTTGGGAAATTTATTAAACCAACACTGACACGACAGATAGAAAACTTATCAAAGGTTTGCATTTGTCTACAAAAAGTGTGCTAAACATCCCCGAAATGATGCAACTTTCTCAGAAAACCGCAGCCAGCATTTAATCCGATTATCTTACTGGAAAATACGGATGAAAGGAGAAAGAGATGAAAGATGCAGCTGCCTGTCCGGACAGCTTGTCTGCTGATGCTGGTTACGAGAATGTCTGCGCTCACAACTTCTGAGCAAACGCTCCAGAAGTTGCAAGCAGGAAGCGAAGAAGACAAAGTCTCATCTAAGACTTACTAACTGACGCTAATCCTAATGACTAAGACACACACTAGCTCTTCCGGGCCAAACAAACGGCTATTGACAGAAGGATGAAGAAATGGCCTCCCTTGATGTGAACCCCAGCGGTTCATTTGTTTCGATGACCTGCACATAGCAGGGCCATAATCGCTCTTATATCAAGCAAACAAACATAATTTCTAATTATAGGTGTACCTTCCTAATACCAAGTAAGGCACGGGATTCTCCATCAAGGCTCCCTTAAATATTCTTGGTAAAATTCAACAAGGTGTCAAAAACCTTCCTAGGAGAACGTGGTGCATATCCACACTGCAGCATCATACAATCGCTGCTGATTTGTCAGCTGCATGTCTATGAAATCGATCTCGATTTCAATTTCACTGAGTTTGTGTACAATTCTTCCTTCTGAGCTCTGACCTCAATAGGCATTTTCATCCACACAACTGCCTCTTGTATTTTTATTTTTTTTTATCATTCTCTTTAAATCCACATTTTAGTCAAGTCTTTAAAAACCAAACATATCCAGCAGTTTCTGAAATATGCTGGGCTGGCAATATGATACAAAAAGCCATATCACGCGTCAAGTTACGTACATCGCCTTTCTTCCCAATTCTGGTACACAGTGTAAACCTCAGAGAGTTGCCATCATCACATCTAGATGCATTGGGTTGCTTTCCTGTGTTAGAAGTGAGAGCTGATGAGGACTTTTGTTGTAGCATCATTATCTTATTAACAGAGACTTACACTCTGTTGCACAGTCAGTGACTTCCCATTTAAAACCTAGATAAGAAAGCGCCCCTCTCCCATGCTACGACACAGGGCCCCACACTCTCTTTGTATAAATCAAACCGCTTTAAACTCCCTGGAAATCCAGGCCCTGAGAAAGAGTCCCCTGAGTGGCAGTGGAATGATATCCAATCCAGAGGGTTGGGGGTGAGGCTTGAGGGTCTGGGAATCACACCCCCTTTTGGTTTTGGCTTGTCCCCAGTGTCACCAGCAGCCCTTCTGTGTGAAGCCGTTTGTCCGAGTCGGGGCTAATTGGGAATTCCCTGAGCACAGAACACTGACGATGAGAGCATGATGAAGGAAGGGGAAAGTTTTGCTCCGGACTTCCAAGTAAAACACAGCAGGGATGTGGATGTGCACCGCGGGCCATGGCAAACTGGAACAGTGACAGATTGAAGCAAAAATAAATAAAAAGTGCATGTGTATGTTTGCAGAATGGAGAGGGGTGGAAAGAGGCTGGGCAGGGTCACAATTCATCCATCAGGAGGGAAAACAGGCAACAGAGACAGTCTGTGTTTACTGCCCAGAAAAAAAAAGAGGAGAAAGAAGAGGCTTTGTGCATCTCCATCTGTTACTATTTTTGTTTGTGCAATGAAATAAATAAAAGAAAAGAAAGTATATTAACGAAGCACATTTGTTTTAATAAAGATGCGAATGATTGAAGTCTGAAGGTGCATTTCTTGCAAAATGTTGCCGAGGGTTCAATGTTGCGTAAAAGCAACACTTGCAAAGTCAAACTGTGAGACCACAGTTGTATGTAGGAAATACACTTGTTCTAAGTTCTTCTTCAGTTATGAATTACTGTTTACACACTATGCAGTGACATCTACTGTTTAAAATAAGAACTACAGTGAGCGTAGTGCGCCTGATGTTGATGCAAGAACTAGCTTGCGCACAAAACCATACCAAGCCATACCCAAACCTTTACGATTTCAAAAATACAACATTTTTCCTTCAACTCATCCCTATGATTTCAACTCCTTTTAATGGGCAACAAGGAAAAAATGAGTTTTATCCAGCTGTAGGGAGCATAAATTAATGCCCCACCCCTACATGTTGCTCCATCATGCCAGTCAGCTTGATGGCTTTTAAGAACGATAAATACAACTGTTCAAGTGTATCCCCAACAGGACAGTAAATAAATGAATTTTTATAGTTACTTCCTGAGTAAGTACCATTAAAATATCTGTTTTTTAAACTTGTATTGCGCTAAAGAGAGCAGAGTATTAAAAGAGGTATGTGAAGTTAGGACAACACATAGCTTTAGACTATTAATTGAAATTGAAATAAATGTTGTAAAATCAATGTGAGACCAATTAAATCCTATTTTACATTTTTGTATTGAATTATTTTACTAATACTGAAATACCGTGAGAGTCTCATACCAGCCCAAGCCTAGTTCCAGTAGTCAAGGGTGGAAAAAAGTAGCAAACTCCTGTTCATTCCAGACTCCAAGTGCATTGACAGAAACCATAATTTCAGAAAGGGACATTACTAAGCATCGCAAAGGATGAAAAGTGAATGAGATTTAATGAGAGAGAGCACAGATGATGCAGAGCCTTGACAAGTGGGGTAAAATTAGAGAGTTGCAGTTTCAGGAGAGACAGAGGGAGTGAACAACTATTTCACACGTCAGACAATCAGACTCCAACACTGAAGTGCGCAGAGAGGTGATCTGGATGGGCTGAAGCATGAGGAGCAGGAGGGAGGACAGCAGGGAAGGAGTGAAGTAAAAATACAGACTATTGAGTCAAATATGATTTTAAAAATACTGCTTCTCTCCCTGCTGAAGTGTTCCAGCCGCTGCAGCAGTAGCCAACATCTCAGACACTCCCATGGTCTGCGACCTGCCCCGCCATGTTCACACAAACTCCCTCACCCTGCTTCATCCACCAGGAGAGCTGACCGAATCAAAGGGTAAATAATTCACAGCTGCAAGGCACTTCAAACACAGAGGCCCCTCACTCCCATCTGAACCCCCCCCTACCCTGTCCCTCACATGACCATAAATCATTCTCACTGTATCAACGCCACACTTTTATTTATGAAACACCCCGTAAGTCAGAGTCCCACAAAACCACAGGGGTACAGCTACCGCTACCCTCCTTCCCCCCCCCCAGTACCCCGCCATGACCCACCGTCTGCTGGGATAATCATGTGTGAGTATGTTTGCGTGTAGGGGTCGAGGACCTGGAGGCTGGCGCTGAGAGATATGTGGGACCCCCACACTCTGTACCGGCCCATTTCCGCCTGGCCTCAATTGTCCTCCACTTTGATCCAGTAGCCATCAACACTTCATTACTCTGCGGTCTGTCTTCCTCTTGCTGCAGCTTCGCACAAATGGCCTCATCTGGGTTTGCATCGTGTCGAGGACTCGCTCTCCCTCACCCACGCTCATGTCCAACAAAGATGTTCCCCGACAACCCATTCTAAACACCGCGAAATGCTTGCTTGGAAGCCAATTGCAGGTTCCCAGCTATTAAAAGCTACTAAAAGGTAAAAGTGATACACCCTTTAGATTAGATTAGGAACATCATGACGCTAATTTAAAAGGTTGGTTCTCGTGTTTTGCTTGTATTGTTTTCAATTGAGTCTCCACACTTCCTCTTTCCTAATGTCATTTGTAAACATAACATGTAAACTCAACTTTTTACTCATTTCTTTCGGTCACTGCTGTATAATATTTTTTTTCTTTCAGAAATCTACTTGGTTTGTGCGCCAGTCTTTTTTTTTTTTGTTTCAATATGATTTTTCATGGGAAAAAATATATGTAGAGGTAATATAGGTCTAAACATAATACTCACGAAGCATGTGTCAGTATGAGATGATGACAATATCATAATCTTACGCAAAAGTCCAACACTTTCGCGGCTTTAAGTTGAACTATTATCCTTCCTATATTTTCTGCAGATTTCTGTAGATTTCACCAGCTCAGTTCTGCCTATTTCAAGCTCCTTTCTCAATGAGCTGTTTTGGACTATGTCACTATTATGCAAAGAAGATGTGCTTCCTCTCACTTCCTCTTCCTTTGCAAAGTCACTATCCTGCCAATGAACAATACAGGCTTGTACAGAACAGGGCCTGCACAGACCTATTATGCTTCCTTTAAATACCCAGTCTCAAGTGAATTGGCAGAATAAGAGTAGATGTAGAAATGGTTTAGACAAATCCAGGTTGGTGTAAGGTGGAAAGAAAACACCAGAAATCTTCAATGCTGATCCTTGGCTTACAGAAGAAAAACAATCCAGACCCCTTGGCAGTCTGAGGTAATTTTTAGCTTTCTAATAAAAGAACGAAAAATGAACAAACTGAGCCTCTGTTCAAAGTCAAAGCTTACACTGACATAATGCTTCTTGCACACAATGTGATGAATGTCACTTGATAAGAGAAAGCCCTGAGGGATGCCTTCCTTTGGGACACAACGCCTTTCACCCTCCCTGCCACCCCCAAAATATCAGTCTGTTGTCTGTGTGCCCATTTTTTTACCCATGTCATGAGGGGGACACAAACAAAGCTGGACGGAGCATTCTGGGAATAACTGAACTGAATGTCTTGAAATGCCGTCGGCAGCGTCTTTCCATCCCTCTACGTCGCTCCGATTGCAGACAGAGCTCCTATTGAGGATGACATTTACCAGCTGTTTGGCAAACAGAAAAGCTGAGCCTCTTCCATGCAGACAGACACAGATGATTGTGTGGTATATCAGAACTCTCGACTTTGACCACAACATGAGTCAGCATTTCTGACCAAAAACCCAATGACCTTCGCCCCAGTCTCAAGTCTTTTGCAGCCTAGTGTGCTTTCTTCTAGGATTGATCTGAACTTCGATCCATCCATCAAACCAGTAGCTCTGTCCAACTTCAGTGTATTTGTTAAAGAAAAGCTTGTTTCATAATGGGGATGTCATGTAGCAAGTGATGTGCAGAACATTTTCAGGCATACTGAACATTTTGAATGTTGCCAAAAACTTTAAATTTTGCCCCACCTGGCCAGATCACATTCTTCCACATGTTTGCTGAGTCTCCTACATAGATTGGAGTTAATTCCACCTGAGTTGTGGGTTTCTGCAGCTCCTCTAGCATTACAAAGGGCCTCGCGGTTAGTTCTCCAATTAATTCCAATCTCGCTCAGTTTAAGTGAAAAGTCATATCTTAGAAGTGACAGGTTATTTTTTTTCTATTTTGGAATAAAAAGTTGAAAAACACTGCATGAAATTTTCAAAGCTTGAAGTACTTTTCACACCATAAACTTGTATTTGTCCAAGCCGTTGAAAGCCATGCATCCTCAATGCAGCTTTGTGATGGCCTATTACACAAAATCCCTGTAAAATAGAAAAACTGCTACTAATAAAAGCTCCATAGCCCGGATTGGCATTTGTTTTATGACTAGACTAGACTATCAGGCAGAGATCTTTAAAGACTTGGATGAAAGGCAAAAGGAAAACAACTCTGGCAGTCCCAGTAACTGGGCAAGATCAAGCTGTCTGCAGCAATAATTAAGTACAGATATAGACAAACACAGTCAGAGTATTCTTGGCTACGCTGTTTATACCTTGGTTGTCTCTAACTTCCACAGGGCAGACCACATAGTCCCCATACCTCCCAAAAGAGCAGTTCCCCAACTCAATACCGCCACTGTAAATATAATGAGAAATACATCTCATGTCCTGCTACCATGTCTCCCCTGATCCTGCGCAGAGGGACATGTTTTCAAGAAAGCTATGCTCCTCGTTCTCACTGTCATTTTGTCGTCCAAGGGCACACTGTTTCCAGAAAAGACAAAAGAATAAACAACAGGAAGACGTTGAAGCAGTCCTGCAGCATGTGGCACCCTGACAATCTCAAACATTGTTTTTTTATTTCTTGAAACCTGGCAGGAGCTTCCCTCTCTGGGCAATTCCTTCAACAGATACCCCAGCCAACAGCTACCTCCTTCCCTTTTCTTTCATCTTCTCTCATTTGTACTATTCTGATGTCCTCACCTTGAACTTACACCAAGCAAGAGACAGAGTGATGGAAAGGGGTTTGAAATGCTTTGAAATGGTAGGAAATGACATTGGTAGAGGTCAGACGGACCGTTTTGTGGGAAGGTATCAAGAGGGGTTCACCTAAATAAGATATTGGCATGTGATTTAGTGTTCTGTCAAATTGTTCATGTCAGAGTTCCAGATATCTCAGTCCTTCTTAGTCAAATTTTAAAGTAGAAATATAATTTCACAATGAAGTTGTGAAGTTTCATAGTGTTTTATAATTAGATATTTGAATATCATGCTGATGAGCTACTCTAGCTAAAAGATGAAGGATGGGCACTGTTGTTGGATACCCTAGGGAGGGAGGGGAGGGGGGGGGAGGGATGGATGGATGGATGGATGGATGGATGGATGGATGGATGGATGGATGGATGGATGGACGGACTAAATTTCATTCACTTCTTTGGTGAATAAAATTAGAGAATGGATGGACAGGTAAAGCAAACATTTTCACATTTCAATTTTTTCTCCACATTTTGCCAGGCAAACTCTCCACTTTCGCAGGTCTCAGAAACTCTGAATGCTAAAAAATTTTAAGGCATCGGATTTAAATTCTCAGATTTACTTTCCCAAAAAGCACAGAGAAGTGCGAGTTGTACAGAAAACAAAGCCAGACAGACTTACCACATGAGGGCAAGAGACATGTTTGTACTTGGCTTAATAATTGATGATTGGTTTATTAAGGAATCCAGTCTTACCTTAACGGTGCGGTGGTGCTTGCGGGAAGGGTGACAGCGCATGTTGCTGGTGTTGCAGCATCCTGTGCAGCGCTTCACCTCCACACAGGGCGGCCATATCAGGAAGTTGGCAGATGTGGGATCCACCTGGCTCCGGGGGATCTCGTAGATCACCGTCCGCGTCTTGCATGCTGCCGGGACGGCCTCTTCGACTGGAAGTGAGACAGTGGCTCAATGCATTTGTTGTGCATGTTACAACATCTGGTGACGCATTTACCGACCTCAGCTAAGTGCTTATGTGTTGTTGGAATCTGATCTTCACACACACAGCTGCTTGTACTCTTGATGACTCACTTGATGTGAGAGCTGCTTGTCTTGCAGCTCATATCGCACCTAGCATCTTTTAGGAGTGTTAAGAACACAAGCTTTCCAAAAGCCTGATCTCAGATCAGCTAAAAGTCTAAGGAAAAGTCTTATTAGCGTAGCATGACTCGGCAAGATGGCCATTACTTCAGCAGGTGGGAAATTTAATAACCACAGATGTTTAATTCAAATGCTACATAAAAAGGAATTTTTGTGGGTTGTATCATTATTTAAATGAATAACAAAGGTTTGAAAACGTAATAGGAAATTGTTGCTAAATTCGAACAAGTTATTTTATGTCTGTAAAAATGTTGTACTTAAATATATTGATTAGAAATTAGCTCCAGGTGTTGATTTATTCAAATGGGTATCTTATCACATTGTTCATGTGTGGTGTCCAGCATTCAATGGCAAGGTAGGTATGTGTCTATTGATCATATTGTGGATGAAAATTTCAATTTGGTAAAAATTAAGAACCATGAAAAACTTGTAACTAAGAGAGTTTTTGTGTTAGAGCAAGACGTTTGTTAGCTCGCTAAGCAACAAGGGTTGGAGGGGTGTTGGTGGTGGATGCATTAGGCGTTGCCATGGCATCCGCAACCCAGACAGGGGGGGTAAGAGGATCAGAGGAACAGGGGGAGGTTTGGACAGAGAGTGGGTAGGGTAATCTCATGCCAAAGATGCCGCCCTGGGAGGTTGCCTATTTGTCTGTCAAACATAGCCTAATTCTTATTTTGTGTTTCTTTTAAACTTGGGAATATAAAATTGTAAACTTAAGGAGTTAAATGTAAAAGAAAAAAACAAAACCAATTTATTTAAGATTTTCTTAGTTTAAAACACACCTTTTTAGTTTCTTAAAGTTACCTAATTTCTTTTTAGAAATACTGATCAAAATATGCTTAAATAAGATGTTCGCAAATGTTACACTAATTTTGTTTTATAGTTTGTTTTATCTATGTCCAATGGTTTGAGATGTGTAAAACTGTTTGCATTATAATAATTATCCTGTAAAGATGAATGCATTGAATATTGTCAATAATGCATGATATTGTCATGCATTGAATGCAAGAGCTTCTGTGGAGAGCAGCCAAAATGCCACACTATCTCATAATCCTATGGTGCCGGATAAATAAATGAAACACGACCAGCAGCTTCGTCCACATCCAGCATCTCCACTGCTGGGAGGATCATGGAGAGCATGCACTCTGCAGGCTCCACGCCTCGATCAGATATCGTACCGCGTGGCATTTTAGGAAGAAATCTGACTGAGGGAAGAAGCGAGCTGCAACTTGAACCCTGAATGTCTGGAATTTCCACGCTCGAGGATATATTTCTCCCCTGACGCGTGTGTCTTTAGATCTGCAAGCCTCGGGCCAATTAAAAGGCTTGGTGTCAGACGTCCCCGTCAACCCCGCGCGCTAGCCTCCCTTTCTCATGATTCCTTGATTGCAAATAAATACTGGGTAGATGTCTTCATTAGGGTGCCTTTTATCCCCCTTAAAAAGCAGTATAAAAACCACTAACTGTTAGCTTTGTTGGAAATTAGTGTAAAGTGATCTGTTTCATGTCCTGGGAACTTCTGTTTTAGAAGTGAGATTTCGGATTATTTTCAGGGCATGTTGACGCCGTGTGTGCCAAGTTGTCACGCATGTAATGATGCAACTTCTGAGCTCCGACTGGTCTTACCAATGCTCCTCTTGCGTCGGCTGTGCAGCTGGGAGCTTTTCAGGTCATTGTAGTAACCGTGATGATGGGACGAGTTCTTATGGTGGTTGTGGTGCTTGTGGTGCTTGTGCTCCTCAACAACATCGTTTCCCGTACCTCGTCAGAACAGAAGGACGCCATGTTAATGATGTCACAAACAGGGTATTCAATAAACAAGTTCAACTTTTACGTGTCATGTTCACAGGAGAAACACTTTTGCCTAAACCCAGTTCATTCCAGTTCAGACTAGTTACATAGTCACATTGAGATTCAATTACACAGTGCAATTCAATCCCAGTTATAACACAGTGCAATCAAGAAGCTCCTAAACAGATGAGTAAATGTTTATAAGATTGATTTGCAACTGTTTATTCAAGAATTTTAGATAAGAAGTGGAAGTAGGAAAAAGGCAGAGATTTCTTATGCAAGAGTTAAGTTAAAGCATTCATGTAAGCCTTTGATACTATATGAATCCTAAGCATAAGTTTATCACACAAAAAATAAGGGTGGGAATGAAAAGAAAAAAAAAAATCTCCCTAAACAATTTCGAAGAGGCCTAAAGTGCAAACTGAAAGTTTTAGATGAACCTCAACACGTTAAAAACGATTTAAATACAAATCAAGTTCTACATTTTCGTCACATTAAGATCAAACTCTGCCTCTCTCAGTCACGATCTCATTATGATATTTGGAAGGATAGAGTTAATTTTATTTCTGATTAGACCGTAAAGGTTTCTATAAGGCACAAAGGAACACAACATTTCTATGACTGGAAGCTATGAACTGGTGATACACTGGTTCCCACATTGGAATGAATACTAAGAATTACATTTCTCAAAGAAACAATGTTATTTCTAGAGACTCCTGTGACATCACCACAGCTCAAAGTTAAATGGACATGCCTCTCAACAAAGTTATGACTCAAACATATGACACATTGTTAGTCTGGCTACCGTACTGGGAAGTCGCTATAAATTGTATTTCTGATAGAGACAAGAATGCCATGAAGTCATCACAGCAGAGATAAAGGAAATCACAACTAAACAGAGATGTGACTCTTTGCTAGTCTGGCGACTACAGTAGAAAAAGAAACTCTTGTTTTCCCCTTAATGGTGAGTAATACACTGTTATGAAAGCATTTTCAGGATTAAGTAAGAATCTTCAACTGCATTTCTAACAACCAAGTATTGGTTGGCCACATAGCCATAATGAAATAAAGTATATTTTATGTTCCCAGAGGGTTTTTACAGTTCTCTTAAACATGCAAGCGTGGTAACTTCTAGTACACTGGCTGCAGGTAGGAGGTTCAGTTGTGCACTGGGTAATCGCTGGCATTATATGTCAGCCTCCCTCAGTGACTAGGCTAAACTTTTTTTTAGCTGTAGCAAGACGAAGGTGAGTCAGCACTGACTTGAAAAAAACAACCAGCTTTTACAGACACAGAGGCTTAAAGTGGTCATTTGACAGGTAGGGCCCGGTCACCTTTATTTTAGGCCTAATTAGTGGTTCTGTGTCCCTCATTTCCTGCAAATGTTTGCTTTTCAATCACTTTGTGGTTTTTTGGGGAAAGTACATGTTTTTGCTAACATAGCCAGCTCAGTTTTTTTTTTTTCATGTTCACGGTCATCTGATAAGATGTGCTTGTTTTGGTCTCCACCCAGACTTTTAAGGTGGATTAAGAAAAAGTGCAAGAACAGCAATAAAAATATAAAGCTTGTCTGCAGGATTCCAAGAGCGTCTGACTATGTTTGCAAACTGGGTGGGTCTGCCTTTCTTATGGTATATCATGCTTGTGTAGGATTATTCTACACATGTACACTGAGCAAAAAGACACTGTACAACAATCTGAGAAACTCTTCTCATTATCCTACATAATGTAGAAAAGCCTTAAGTACATATATCTGAACAGAGTTCAACTGTGGGCAAACACTCTTTCAGCTTTTTTGTGCATTCGACCAAAGTAATTCGAAGGGATTTCCTCAAACTATACATCGTCCACCCCTGGGTTCAGTTGTTTATTTGCTTTTTGATCATTTCTTTTTTTCAGGTCTGTCCGTCAGAGACAGTTCGGGGAATTTCCTTCCAGCTTGTCAGGGAGTCAGTCAACCAGTTGGCGACCCAGAACTAAAGGTTCACTGAAGGGAAGTGTTGCCTGCAGCTGAAGCTGGGAGTCAAACAAAGGGCTGAGCGATCATTCTTTCAGACCATTGCACTCACACACACACTCTTACTGTACATAACACCCCAATCTATAAATCTTTTCATCTCTTACTGTCAGAAATACACAAAAGGTAGGAGAAGAATACGGCAAATATGGAAAGTTTGATGTAAGGGAAAGTTATATTGGATTTGACAGAGAGGCCGCATAAGAAACAGGAAAGAAAACGAGGTGGAAAGACTACAGCGGTGGAGAGAGGGGGCTTGATCCTTTCCTGGTTCCAGGTGACTAATATGTATGCACACGCCCAGAGTCTCTAGACAAGAGACAAGAGGACAGGAGACAGTCTCTTACCATGAATCAGGCTTTCAAGACTGGTAAATTACTCCCTCCATTAGCTAAGGGCCTTAACTCCCTCCTTTTGCTTCTTCTCCTCCACTCTCTTTCATTCTCCCTCTCCTTGAACAAACAGCCAGCATGTTGTTGACTTTCAGTGTAAGGGACTCCCTCCGTCTGTCATTCTTTCTCATTTGTCTTCTTTCTTTTTAACAGCTATGTGGCTGAGTTGACAAAATGTAGGCTTAAGTCTAATAGGCAGCAGGGTACTTCTGCGGTTGTGGGTAATAACAGGTGGCAAGCAACTCCCCTCTCTTAGTGTCAGAGTTATCTGTTAACTGTGCGGGAGACAGAAGACAAAGTAGATTGCACAACAACCTGCGGCTTCTCCGATTGAAGCCGGAGCGCCGTCTCAAGATGTCTCCGACTCCCTCCTCCACCTCTGCCCCTTACCAAGAGTCAGGTTCCCTTTTCTGTCAAAGTTCTTCACTGAGAGAGATAAGAGCAGGCAGGCGAGGGGCCACCTCAGAAGGGAGACAGGGACAGAGAGGAGGAGGAGTATAACGAGGAGAGCAGCACCTCAGGGGCCAGACAGCCATCTGCAGACTTCAGCAGGGTCATCTCATCTGACAGTCAGAGCTGAGGACAGGGACTTTGCAAAAACAAATGCAAGCCTGCACTGAGCACAGGAGTAGTGCAAGCCACCCCTGGGCGCCCTGTTTATCCTGCCACTTCCAAACTTCACCCCCTCCTGGGACAGAAATCACAGAACAATTAAAAGCTAATTCTGAAAAGTTCACCTCTGTTTTAAAATCTCCCCTCCTGGATGATGTCACGCTACGTAGTATTTTGCCTTAACACTGATAACTTCCCTAGTTCAAACAATCCGCAACAAAAGCTCCGAAAATACCCCTCCGGCTGGCGTCTGGGGGTCTTTTAATGGGCTGGCCAGGGCTGACCAAGCTGACCCTCAAGACAGATTTATGTCCTCGTATAACAATAATTAGCCTACTGCTGTTACTCTGCAATACATTAATCTGTTTGAAGAAAGACACGTTAATTCAATTACAAGCACCTTTTCTCATCCATGAGGCACCAAAGCGGTTTATTCTGGGCTCAGAGTAAAGTGAAATGATGCCTGCTGTGGAAAACTGCCCATTTTGATGTTAATTAAATCCATCACCGAAGTTGTTCTATTAATTAAATCCTATAAAACTTTGCAAAAACTTTCCCCACATTTTGTTAAGGTTCCAGCCACAAACATTTTATATTATCGTATTTTATTGGGATTTTATGGGATAGGTCAGCACATAATTGAGTTAAATTTTAAAGTGGAAAGAAATGACAATGCGGTCTTCTGAAAAGCATATTTCTATCCAGGCCCTTTACTGGATAGAATAAAATGTTCTGTGCAATTATCCTCAGAGATCACCTAATCCCAACCATGTGCAATTTAACCCCAAGCGACTGAGGCAGCTGTAATTTGAAGGCCTCAGAAGTTTGTTTGAGAATGTTGGTGAGGAATAAGCTTGATGAGAAAGAAATCACCAAGAGATGGAAAAAAATTTAGATCAAGGTGAAGTTATGGATAGAGTTCATCATCACAGAATAAAAAGGATTTGGCACAACTGCAACTGGTCCAACCATCCCAACAGTGAATCATGGTGGTGATAGCATCATGATGTGGGATGGTGGTCACAGTTGTTGAGAAGACAGAAGGAAACACGGGGATAATCCTAAAGTTGAGTTAAAAGTTTCTGGACCAGGCCAGAGGTTCTCCTTCTAGTCGGACGGCAAGCTTGTCAGATCAACAAGAGATTCATTTAGTATGTGTGGGAAAAGCCTAGTCAAAGTCTAGACATTCACTTTGGGTCAGTAGATGCTCTCCATCCAACCTGACTGAGCTCAAACTATTTTCCAAAACGGAATACACAAATTTCAATATTTAGAAGAAAACATGCATCCAAAAGCCTACAGAGATTTGAATTAAGAGGCGCTGAATAGAAAAAAATCTCAGCATAATCACACGTCAATTTTCTTCTGTTGTAAAATTCTGCACTATAAAATACATTGAAATGTGTGGAGGAAGCTCAAGAAAACATAAAACGTGGCTATTACGACCAATAACAACTCAAATTCCAGTCTCTGCCCTTGTTTGCTGAATGTGAAATGTAGAGAGTTGTAAAGCAGGAGAGGTAATTACCCCTTTCTGTTGGCAAATCTGCACAGAAGGAGCCCTGAACTTGATATATGACAGCAGCCTGTGTAAATAGAGGCTCATGTGAAGGCAAACAAGTTCTTCCAGCACACAGATGTAATTTAATCAGCAAGACAGTCTGGGACACAGAGGGAGAAGAAGCCCGGCTTGACCTGCAACCTGCTACAACTTTTCACCGGATTTATGGCACAAAAACATGTGGCAGTCTGGAGGCAACAAAGCAAGTTCACTGAACTCACCCTTCATCACATGTGTGCAGTAAATGCACTTGTCTCGGATCATGCGTTTTTCAAATGCGCAACCTATTGTTTAGGTTAATCATAAAGCCGCAACATAAGAGCCTTGACTTTTTATGTTGGGTTTAATCAGATTAATATCCAAAAGCCGGGGTGTCCGACCTACAGACACATGACGCGCAACAAAAGTAAATAAATAAATAAATAAATAAATAAATAAATAGATAGTATCAAGAGGCAGAATTTACCTACGGAGTCAATCTCCAGTAACCGCTGGAGGTCGCTGATGCTGTGGATTTCACTGTTGGAGAGTCGATCGATCAGCTCCTGGGGAAACTCCACTTCCTTCTGTGGCCGGGAGCGGGGCGGTTGGGGGGCAAAGAAATCAAACAAGAAAATAAGGTTAGAGATGTGTCGAGTGATTGGGAAGCACATGGGGCATTTGTTTGGCTGTATAAATAAAGACTCAACTGAGGAAACCTTTTGAGAAGCCAACTCTGCAACAAGGTGCCACAGAGAGAGAGAAAGATCCGTTGCGAATTTAGTGAATAATCAGCAACATTAGACCTCTGAAAAACACATCGCTTTCTTCCGCTAAGCTGGAACTCGAAACTCAGACCGAAAGCTGTAAGACTGCGGGAGCGGCAACCTCGCACCCTTTGCACTTGTCGCGCCTCATCCAGGCACCTCGGGTTGAGTAAGACGTGCGCAGCCCTTACAGGAACACCAACTATTTTTATCAGCCAGAGCGGTTCCCATGGACGCGCTTGGTCCAACCAAAACGTTTGCCCAGTTGCCCTCAAGCTACAAACAGATTTGGCACCAAAAAAAAAAAAAAAAAAAAGACCAAAAATAACTGCGTTGTGCGTTGCGCATGCAGCGGTGTTTACTCTGAGACGCGCACTTGTGAGAGAAGCTGCCTCAAATCATCTTAGCGGTGGTTTTATTGTTTTGATTTTCTTTGCATAGGCTTTAATTCAAACCTCATTCGTATGGAGTTTAAATTAAACACCGCGTTTCAGTGTTATGTGTATGTTTGTGTGGCCCTTGAGGAGATGACCTTTGCACTCTAATTGGAATAAAAAATAAAAATAAAAAACTGGTTGAATTTGGTCACTTTACCTCAGCAGTGGCCAGCAGGTACGTCGTCCACAGCAGGAAGCAGCAAATTGTGGCTCTCATCTCCTTTTACTGTAAAGTCTCCCTCAAACACGAAAAATGTGCTGCCGCGTAGGAGCCCCTGAGTCGCTCCTGGCTCCAGAGGATCCACGACCATCCCCTCAGGGGGGGAAACGGTGTAGTCAGAGCAGCTCGGCCAGACGCGCTGCTTGTACTTGCTTGAAACTCTCGGGCTTAGCAGTCTTCTTTTTTTATTCACATTGAGCTGCGTCCTCTTGGAAAAAACCCTGCGCTCCAGCACAGCATATACCTTCCTTACGCACGCGTGAGGCAAATCCAGTAAACAAGTCTAGCGCACATTGCACTTGTCCTTCACCTTAGCAAAAAAAAAAAAAAAAAAAAAAAAAAAATTTTACCATTTTCCCCAAAAACAAGAAAAAACAACACTTTAAAAAAAAA
>NW_015112712.1:747093-771710 GCF_001443285.1 Poecilia latipinna | reverse complement strand
AGCGTAAAACAACAATTAGATAGACCAAAAAAAAAAAAAAAAAAAAAAAAAAAAAAAAAAAAAAAGACTTCACACTTTGACCCAATGCAATGAGAAACCACACATTTAAAAAATAAAAATAAAAAACAGCTGAGACAAGTGAAAGCGCACTGCTTTTTCTCTGTTCTGAAAGTCTTGAATGAAAAATAATCCAAAAGATGCCCTGAGGAAATCTCCAATGGAGAAAGGCGTCCGTGACGGGCTGTTCAGAGCGTGTCTGCGCGCAGGTCCTTGGACGTGTAGGACTCTGGAGTGAATGGTGTCAGAGCGCCTCTGAGCCGCTGAATATAGAGAGCCAGCAGCTCTGTGCCCATTGCGCCTCCCCTCGCGTTTGGGTGATCGTGCATCCATTCAGCAAGGGGAGCTGGTTGGCTGATGGCTTAAAACTCCAAGATCCGTCCCCATGCCCCTCTTACCGCCTCCCCCCTCCATCCTGTGTGAGCGAGTGCATGAGTGTCTATGTCCTTTGAAAAAAAAAAAAAAAAAAAAGAGCCCTTCACAGATTTGGTGTGTAGTCCGCTTTTATTTACAGGAAGACTGGAAAATAGATCCATTTTTCAAATACATTTCCTTCATCTCATTACCCACCACTACACGGATTGATAACTGGATTAAGAAGAAGTAGGAGGATGCTCTGGGTTGATCTTTCTGCAAATAATAGATAAGTCGCTCCGGATGCTTTGTCTAAAGGACATCGACGTGAATCATATTTCCAGCTGATGGTCATGACTCATGACTAGAGCTTTCTGGGTTTCTCTGTTTATTCCTCCCAGCTTGTTTTGCTTTGCAAAAATGTTTCACCCTCTTGAACATTATCACAGTTTCTTAAGTGAAAGCTACACACTTTAATTTAGCGGTTTTTGTGACAGACAGGCCAGAAGCGGAGCTTCATTGTCAAATGAAAAGAAAAACTTCCTGAAAATACTTTTTGAAGTAAAATCCTCAACAGTCCATGATGCAGTTTTTGATCAGGTCTCACCCAGTTTCTTTGTGTGCAGAATATACACATGCCCACAGCATCATGCTGCCACCACCAGTTTTCACAGCAGAAATGGGCATTTAAGGTGACATTTGTTTCCCTGCAATGCAGAAAGATCGGTCATTATTGCTTTGAATTATATGTATGTACTGTGTTTATTTACTGCATGATGACTGAATAATTCAGCAATGGCGTTTTTGCCAGTTGCAAAGCTAGATTTAACAAAAACAAAAAACAAAAAAAAATGTAACTAATAATTTGATTACTTCAGTTCCTTATGAATTCTTTTAGGTCTTTTCACAACTTTTGTTGACTTGGGGTTGCAGTTGTGTCATAATCTATTTCCATTTTTGAGGATGGACTGAATAGTGCTACCTGTGAAGTTAAAAACATGTTGTTTAGCCTTTAAGCTTTTCCCCAACTTCATGCCTCGACCTGTCAGTTGACCTTTGTCAGCAGCTGATTGCATTAATTTCACAAAAGTTATCAGAATAAATGGGTCTGAAGAAAATAAAAAAAGAAAAAACTTTACTTGTGTAACTTTTGAAAACCACACATCATTGTCCTGCACCATCAGAGTTACACGATATAATATACAATTTCAATAAAACACCTTCATGTTTGAGGTTATAATTTAACTAAACGTGGGGGGAAAAAAAGTCAAGAAACTGTACTTTCTTGATTACGTAAGATTTCTGGACACAGGGAGCCACTGCCTGCCAAACATGCGTATTCACAACCAACTGGTCCTAACTCGCCCGGGGTCTCTCGTCCTGTGCTGGGAGGTCTGGGAATAAAGCCCGAGGGTCATCACAGAGGAGACATGCATGCAGGAGCAGAGACGCAGACAGACAGAGAGCTTGCAGACACATTATCAGCCAGAGGTGACGATCGGCAGGGAGCTACGGGTCAGCCGACCAGGTGGTCCAGCCTACACCTTGTCTGCTCAAAACCTGGAGGGTGTTGTGGCTGGAAATCCTGCGAAGAGAAATCACTCCAGCAGATGGTATGGCAATTAATGCAACCGTTTTAATAGGCCAGTTGAGCTCGTTTGGTGTCATAAAATGAATCAAATATTTTTACAGTGGAATTCCCTCTGCTGAAGTAATTCATGACAAGTCGTTGTTGCAACTGAACCGCCTTTCCTGAGGTGCATGTTTCCTTTTAAGAAGGCTGGCTTAGTGTACGTGGAGTATACAAATGCTATGGCAACAGGCTGCTCCGTGATGTTAACATGTTCATCTTACATGAAAGGGCTTATTCCTAACTTTAAGACACAGACACGTGGTGCAGATAAAAGACAGAGGAAACTTCTGATGCATTATTCTTTAAGGCAGGAACATAATCTCAAGAGAGGAGAGATGTGTTTAACAAAAACAGAAAGATCTCCCTCCTTCTTTTGCTCTCTTCTGTGTGAGCTAATAAGCAACATGTTTACTGGCAACTGAGGCCTGTGTACCTAACAACATTAACCCCATTAAATGACTTTATAGATGCTGCTGCACAGTAAATAGAGCTATAAAGACTGCAGAGAGGACGTTGGGAGTGAGATGATGACTCCTGTTTTGCCCCCCGGGCCACACATAGTTCCCAGTGATTGAGAGAAAAGAAAACAGGGGAACATTTTTGAAGAATGCGTTAGATATGAGTTGCATAGCCTCTGGAGAGCTGACGTGAGCCTTTTAGTCTGGGCGATCTGTCAATTTGATTCATCTATTTCCATTCTTGAGAAACATTCAATTCTGTTTTGTTTTTTTTGTTTTGTTTTTATACATCAGATTTTTATTCTTATCATCAAAGACCAAAAGAAGGATTTTATTTGGTATTAGAGTGCCCTCCCAAGTCAGTTTTGTATTTAGTAGAAATCAAGAAAGATTGGGAATGCGCTAAGATTGTTCTAACATCCACAAGATAAGATGCAGTTTAAATACTGAAACTGAAAATGGATGGTTTTTATTCATGATTTATATAAAACTGGAAGATGTCTCCCGTCCAAAGTTGAAACATGTTTTTAACTCTGCCTTTCAATAAAGAATCTCCAAAATCCACGCCTTTAGGTATGACTGAAATTTTAGCAGCGCACTGGGCTGGCTTTTGATTTGTCTTAGACTTGTTCTTAGACTGTTGGTCTAAGAACCAGCCAGCTGTCAGTCATAGCAGCATCATCATGGCGTGAGTCTGTTTTCCTTCCAGTAGTCCGGGTTCATTGCACTTTCAAATCCTGCGCTACTTCCCATTTACTCATCAGGTAGATGTTGATTGTTGCAGATGTGCAATTCTGTGTTTGCGTCACTCTTCCACCATGAAAAAAAAAAAAAAGTAGTTCAAACGGTTTTGTGTGTGTGTTTTAAATGCTTTCCTAAACGTTTTGTGACCTGTCATAGTAGCTGTGATGACAAAAACATAATTGTCTAGGGCTTCGTTTTAGCTTGAACTCTGACCTGGCAACGAAAGCAAGGAATCTCACACTTCAGTGTGCCAGAAAATCATAAAAAGATAGCAGGACTGACAATAGAAACTCCATGAACTGATAGCCTCGTGTCCCTGACTTGTTTTATGGCTCTCACTGTGATATTTCCCTCCATAGAAAGTTGTTAAATGTTTTCCACAGGGCATCCCCAGTCTATAACACCTTCTGACGACAACAGCCAAGTGGATTTCAAACTGGATTGCCTTGCAACAGAGAAACAAACACAGATTTTAACCTGGTGTCCCCCCCACTCCACCTTGAGCACCACCCAGCTGTATCATGAGCGTGAGTCAGGCCCTTTGTAAACTACTGAGTGATTCCTTCCCTCCTCCCCAGGGCAGAGCTTACTAACTCGAGCCGTTGCCAGTTCATCACTGTCCATGATGACAAGGTTGAGGTCATTAGTGGTTTGATGTTTTGTAGTTTGGAACTACATTACAAGAGCTCCTGTAATGTACAAATTAGGAGCGGTGGTGCCGTTTATGGGTAGGTTACTCATGTGCACGTTCAAAAGCACACGCACACAAGCTTAAGTCATTCAGGTGAGATTTTCCAGGAGCAAAGGTGCATTCCACACGCTGGCCGTAATATAGATTGGACTTGGAAATTATCCAGAGCAGAGTGCATATCCAGGGCAACCTCTGTACTCATAAGCAAACACACAGCCTTATTTAAATTATTGTTGAGTATCGGAGACAGCAAAGGTGCAGCAGCCGCGTTTGCAGTTGGTTCTGGATACAGCTGCTCTTTTATAGGGACAATTACTAGAAACCATTTAAGGGACTTAATATGTCTAACATGCACTGCAACCTGAATGCATTGCTCTGTGGGGCCTCTCGGTAACCCTCCGAACCCGTTTCCTTCAAGGCGCTCTAGGTGTACCCAAGTGCTCTTTCATAAGCCACAATACAGTCGTCAAATTGGCCACATGGATTAAAAAAAAAATTAAAAAAAATGACACCACATGCACACATAAACGCACAGAGACATTGGTGCAAGCAAGGTATGTGAGGCAGCTTTCCAGCTGCAACACATTATACGTTACAGCAGTACACTTTAGTTGTTAAGGGACCATGGCATCCTCTCTGTACGACCTCCAGATCTGTCAAAGCTGGGTCTGGTCTTGTCATAACTCTGACATGATCATGTTTTTTCACTCTGACATTCTTGATGAAATGTATCCTCAGAGAACTATGCTTGGTCAGTGGGGCAGAGAAACTGTAAGCACATATTGCCGTGCAAAGGTACTTTTGAACACCTTTAAAGTTTTTTCACATTTTGTCCTATTGTAGCCCCAAATTTCATTGTAGTCTCTGTAGAATGTATGCGTCACAAAAAACACAAAGTTGACCTTAAGTGTGGACTTAAATTAAAAAGATCCGCAACATTTCTAAACAAATATTTTCAAAACATACATTACCAGTCCCCTTTACATAATACCCAAAACAAACATCAGATTCAGATCAAAACTCAGTGAATTAGCAAATGGAGACACGCATGTTCGTGTGTGTGTGTGTGTGTATGTGTGTATTGTCTCGGTATAAATCCAGCTGCTCTGTGAAGGCATCAGAGTTTTATCTGAGAACATTACTGAATAAGCAGCGTCACAAAGACCAAGAAACACAGCAAACAAGTCCAGAAGAAAGTTGTGGAGAAATTTGGAGCAGAGGTTACTTATGTCAAGATCATCAGAAAACTGTGAGTATACTACAACTCTAAGCCTAAAAAAAAAGACATGACAGTCCACCTAAACTAAGGCAGAGCATTGTTAAAGAAAGAGCTAAGACACCTGTGGTAACTCTAGAGGAGCTGCAGAGATGGAGGAATGCAAAGCACCAAAAAAACTAACACTGTGGACACAGCTGCATAATGAAACATGGTAGCAGCAGCAGCATCATGCAGAGTGGATGATGTCTTCTGCCTGAAGAGGAAGCTTGTTGATCTCTGTGTTGATCTGAGGATGGATGGAGTTAGGACAAACCTGATGGAGGCTGCAAAAGACTTGACCTGGATAGATAGACATGCAGAGCTGCAAGGGAATGGTTCAGATCTAAACATATTTATGTCTTTGCTTATAGTTCAAGCTGCATGAATAATTTTGCAAAGCATTCTTTATTTCATTGCTGAATCACCATCTAAGTCCCATTAGACCCATAGAAATGAACTCTCGACCACAAAAGTATAAAGAAAGCCTCAGTCAGCAAGCTTCAGTCAAACAGAATTATTTAAGGGATTTCAGTTCTCTCACACTTACATATAGGCTACGTTTGGGAAACTTTACACATTTACACACCTCCATTCCCTCATGCACATTTACCAATTTCTTTAACTGGACAGACAGACATGAAGCAATGTGGGCACAAGTCCCTGCAAGCAGCTACCCGTTCCCCCTGTCCTAGCTCACTTTCCCCTTAAAACACTGCCTCTTTATTCTCTCTGAGTGAAGAAAAAAAAAAACAACTCTTTCTTACTGCACACACACACACACACAAACATACACACACGCATACACTTTTTCGCACATGAAACAGGGGACTTCCAGCCTCTAAGAAATAGCAGTGTAATTGCCGGTGCTCTGTTGTCTATCAAGACCTGACCTTTTCAACATGTGTGCGTTGTGTTGGGAGCGATGGGAACCGGCGAGGAGGAAGACAGGGGTCTCCCCGACTCTGCGGTGGTCTGACCCAAATCCCCCCTCTTCCTCCTCCTCCTCCCCCCCCCACCGACTCCAACGAAACTCTGGGAACTCCCAGTGTGTCCGGGCATCGGGTGAGTTCGGAGGCTAGTACAGGGGAGGACGTGGCTAACCCACAAATCAGGTTCTTGGCGGGGCGAGCATCAAAGCTGGGACAGGACGATGTGGAAATGGCAGAAAGGGCACAGAGCTGCCCTGTCTCGATGGAGTCTCAGGGGGACAGAGGAAAATTAGAAGTCTATAAGTAGAGTCCAGACGTTATGGTAGCAAGCTCTTTCGCCAGGGCCAATGGGAAAGTTGCGGACCAGTATTGCCTTACATTATCTGGCCCTGGAATAAGTGCTTCATAGAATGAAACATATACAAGGACACATTCATAATAAATACATGACAGTTTGCAAGATTTTGCATCAAGAGAAGTCATCAAAACAAACAAGAAGCAACCAAATACAGAGGGTAAAAGAGAAGATGTAGAGTTCATGGGAGAGCGTTCCTGAGGATGCAATAAACGCAGCACAGGCAAAAGGGAATGTCCACAAACCCAATGAAATGCCATCTTCACATCCATACATGACAGACGAGCTCAGAGGGGGCACATAAAGCTGACCTCGGTGGTTTATTTGGAGACTATAAGCTCATGATTTCTCCAATTCACAAGTGTGGCTTCCACCTTCTTACCTTTCATTCGACTTGTCTTTCACTTGCTATAGTACAGGCACAATTTTTTGGACTTTAAATCGAGGGCAACCAAGGTGGTTGTGATGATGGTGGTGATGTACGGGATTAAGAAAACGATTTCTAAGCTTGGTTTAAGGGACAGACAAACAAAGATGACTTAGCTGAAAAACAGAATGGGGCAAAGAGCCTGGAAAAGGTTGGATCCAAAGACGTTTTGAGAATCCAGTTTGGTTGCTTTTTGTCCCCAGCATCAGCACCAAACGTGCCTGGGGGCAGTTTCACAAGAGGGTTAAACAGAGATTTTCCTCAACACACTGCAACTCCTATGGCAACCACACCAAACTTAGCTCAAAAAGCACTTAGACTCCAGGAGAGAAACTCCTTCCTACTTTATGGGCCGTACCGCGAAACTGTTTCGCAGGCATCATGCTAACGATTAACTGAGGCTAATGTAATCCCTCGACCCCCTGCCCAGGTAGCTGCTCTGAAAACAGCACCGCTGCTGCTTTTAAAAAATAATTACAGAAGGTCTTTGGTGCTTTTATTGTTGTTATTATTGGAGGCCATAAAAGCAGTAGCAGCTATGATCCAACCTCTGGGATCAGGAAAGACTTTTTCTGGCATTCTTGTCTTTAGTAGAAGCTGCCGATGCAGGCACAAGTGTACTCTAAAATACGTACTATGAAGTTTGCTGGAGGACCTGCATTACGAAACAAAAATATTTTAGGTTTTATTTGACAGAAATCCATTCTGTCATCAAGGTCTGCCGTCTCTGGATTCAAACTTTTTTTTTTTTTTTTTTTTTTACAGTTTTTTTTTTAATACACTTCAAAACGTCTTTGTGGAAACTTAGTTCTAATCAAAACAATGTTTCATTTGCCCAGGTCATGAGTTGCTATGGTGAAGCTGTATATCCAAGTGTCAGACAGCAGCTATTAAAGCTCCTCATAAAAGGGACTGGAGTAAGCTGGTTCAGTAAAAAAACGCCCAGCAGATATGATCCGGTTTGATACTGAACTCTTCTGTTATGGAGCAACAGAAGAGTTGCTCCATAACATTTATATTTATTTATAAACATTTATAAATAAATATTTATTATTTATTTACAAATAAATAATAAATATTTATTTATTTATATATATGTAGAATCAATAAGAACTTAGACCAGACCATGAATCACATTTTTTAGGCTTCCGTGAGAATGGTAAACTCCATTTTGATTTACTGATTAAATCTATCAGTAAGTCTACTACTATAAGCACTTTGTATTGCCTTGTTGCTGAAAATGTGCTATAAAAAATTAAATTACCTTTACCTTTACTGTATAAAGTACTGTTAAAATGATTATTTCTCCCGGGGAAACAAGAGCTTTCCAGAAAGGTTGCTCCCTAAACCTAATAAGTGGGGTTGGGGTTTTGTATGTCATTTTGGAGGAACTATGTCCTCCTCTCTTTTCCAGGATTGTTTTAATTTATCCTTGTTGGAGGGTTTTCAAGCATGAAGGCTGTGCAAAAGCATCTGCAACTGTATTTAAGTCTGGACTTTGACTAGGCCACTCCAAAATCTCAATTTATTTATTTATGAATTGGCTCATTCTCGTAACCAAAACCCAGTGGATGTGCACACTCCTTCGTGATTTCCTATGAGACAGTCCTGAAAAAGCAACGCAGCCTTAGACAAAGAAGTCCCACGTTTGTCTTATCAGTTCCGTATTTTCCCATCAGTCTTTGGGATCATCATGTTATTTTTTTTTTTTTGGAAAACATTAGCTGGGGTTTTGTTCACTTTCTCTTTGAGTCATTTTGGTAGACAATATGCTGCTCTGAAGATTCACCACTGATTCATGTTTCCACCGTTTGTGGATAGTACGCCACTCACTCTGGAGTCCTGGAGTCCCAAAGTATTAAACATTTCTTCAGCATTTCTAGCCTCTTGCAGTCTCTGTTTCTCATCTGTTCTTGAATTTCTGTCGGTCGAAGCATGTTGGGCTGCTTTTTGACATCCGTTAGCCTGCTTCATGTCGTCGGACAGGTTAATTTTCAGTGATTTCTTAAACCTGGATGTGGCTGGTTAAAATTAATGTGGTGGCTGATTAGGTTTTCACATGGCGGCAGCTTATTTTGGACAGGTTTTGTTTTTAGTTTTCAAACAGTTATTTGGTTAACTTAGTGTGATATTAAAACTTAGCTGATGAGCTGAAACAAGTGTGAAATAGAGTAAATAAAAAACAAAGTGAAACCATAAAAGGATATTCCCTATTCTCATTTTCCACAAGTCAAGATGCAGTGACGAAAGAGAGAGATCACAACAAAGTGATTATCAGCAGGAAGTGGCTCCATTATGGGCTTAAAGATGGGAGAGAGTGCTCTTTGGTTACAGCTCTCAGTCAAATCCACACATTCCATCGGGGTTTAGGGCAGAACCGGGTCACCCCTCTAATGGCTCCTGCGGGGTTTTAGGGATAGGTGGGCCACCCTCGCTCTTTTCTCCACCTGCTGCCCCGGTACCTGGAGCGCAGCTTTGGGCACAGCGGAGGATGCTGGACAGATTCTTGGACACTTGAGGAGGAAACAGAGGGTGTGTGTGGACGTCTGTCAAGAGACACTTGACAGCTTTTCGCTTTGACCTTGTGAGAGGTGGTGTTGTGAAGGATGAAGGTTTTCAGAGGCGGTGGGAGGGGAGGTGAAGCACTCGCGCTTAATTATCCCTGAAATGTGGGAGTCCCTGCGGGGGCTGAACTTCTATGCATCAGTCAGTAAAGATATACTGTATCCGATCCAATCTGGAGAATCAGCAAGAGCAGACAAGTGGTTTGGAAACCCAAGGTGCTTCGAGAGCGTTAATCTGAAAATTATGAAGTAAATCACATCAAGTTCTAGAATATCTCATCTTCTGAGTCAGCCTTCGTGACCATTATGCTAACAACTCAGCAGGGACTTGTTTTGTTTTTGTTTGTTTGTTTTCTCATTGCATACCTTCATCTTCCTGATGTGATTAGAAAAAGAGTGTGAGCACTTTTTACGATCTGTACTCCAATCCCCAGCAATTCCCCCGAGAGCAGCAGCAGGGGAAAAAAGAAATAATTGAGACAACCGCCGAGCCGCCTCCCCTGGGAGTGAAGTCAGAGCCCGACTGAAGAGATGCATTGTTCTGGGTTTGGATCGATGTAGGCAGGAGACTGCAGAATCATGTGCATGATGGAATATCTTACTCTGAAAACTGCTTCTGACTCTTTCCTCTTTTTTTTTTTTGTCTTTTTTGTCCGTCCGCCTCTGCGATGCAGAATGTCGGGGGAACATTGGGTTTGTTTTCTCTACACGTCGTTTGGAGGCTCCGCTGACTGGGAAATAGCTTTGAAACTGAGGCCAAAACTGAGGCAAGATGGGGAGGCTCAGTCTCAGTGTTGGTACATGTATACATGTGAATTATTTACTTGTCGTCCAGCAGGAAATGAGGAACGATAACAAGCTTGGGAAAGAAAAGCAGAATAACAAACAGATGGTATCGCATCTACTTCTCTTTTTTTGTAGCTTTTTCTTTTTGTCTTTTTTTTTCTCCGTTTCTAGTCTTTAATTTCTTTTATGTGCCTCAGTGGGGTGAGTTTGCTAACAGGAAGTGGTGGGGAGGTGGGGGGGAATAACTCCCTGTATCTGATTCCCAGCTGCAATTGCTTGGTTACATTGACCAGAGTCAGAGAAACACCTTTATGGCTGCGTCACTAAAATCTGAAATATTTCTTCGAGCAATTTAGAAACAGGCTGAGTGACACGGATGTCTAAAACCCAAAACACAACATACCCAGAATTTCAGCAAGTGGGCACATGCGGTCCTTTGCAGAGTCATTGAGTCCCCCTAAGGTTGAAACAGAACCATTCAGTTGTAGCTCTGACCGCATTTCAGGACCATTCAGGTTCCAGGTTTTCTTCCAGAATCGTGTTGTTTTGATTTAGATCAAACCATCGCATCACACGCATCACAGACTCTGACCAGTGTTCCTGCTCACGCTGAAGAACAACATCCCCACAGTATGATGCTGCCACCACCACGTTTAACCATGAGGAACATTTAGTGTTAATTTTCCACCACGCATGGGGTTTCCGCATGTAGGTTAAACATTTTTAAAGAATTGCTTGCACTAGATTTAGTTCTAGGTTATGAGACTTTACATGTTTTTCTTAATTTTCTTGATAATCCATCTATAGCCACGTTGTGTTGGTTTAATAATGCTGTTCATTTGAATATGCAGTGTAAGACAGACAGGGTTATTTTTAATTATATACAAGAATATTTAGAAACATTGCAACAGAAAAATGGAAGTTATAAGCTCAATGAGAAATCTACAAAATTATATTATGATTACAGATCGTCGCTGAAAACGATAATTTGTTCTCACCCAACCTACCTGGCAAAATAGCGACTAAATAAAATTAAAAAAAAAGAAAAATATAAACAATTTTAACTCCTGTACTGATAATACTGCAGCAGGGTTTTTGAATGGAACCTTTTATGTGAAGTTTGTGAACAATGTTAAGGTTTATTGAATATTTTTATATTATTTCTAAAGACGTAACAACACAACTAATAAACTATGTTTACGCTGTAGAGAATTTCTTTTTTTTTTTTTAGCTCAGTTTGGAGTTTTTCTCCTCTTGATATCGCCTCGCTCATCCTTAAAGTCTCAATCCTATCAACCTCACTGTTGCTCAACCACCTGTGACAAGCCTTGGTGGTGCTCTTTGACCTGAGAAGGTCGAGATTAGAGCTGAGAATTAGGACTGGGGACCCGGCAGAGGAAGAAGACGCCGCTGGACCGAGATTTTTCAACTAAACCAGGCTAAACCCGGCTCTGAAGCCAACAGGTCGCCACACCCAATATATTCTGACAGCTGAGTATCAGAGTCCATGATCATTAGTGCAGGTGGGGGGTAGGGGGTTGAATCGGAAAGGGGGAAAGCAGAGAGAAACAATGGAGATCACCAAGCATTTTAATTAGCCTGAATCCCTCTGGTGGAGAGGAGGGGGAAACGGAGGAGAGGTGGCATCTGTGGGAACACGGAGAGCAAGCGAAGAGGCCAGAAAACAAGAGGGAGAGTCAAGAAAAAGACATGGGGGGAGGTGATGATGCTAACACACCCCGCGGCACTGTGCCAGGTTTAAATATCTTCTCATAAAAAGAGTGTGTGGGATTATTCAAAAAAAAAAAAGCACAAAAAACACCAAATTCCTCCCAGATAGTTAATCTTGTAAATTTTAGGCACTCGTTATATAAAACTTGGAATTTGGAGGGATGTGCATGAGAAGCCATGCTGTAAATGAGTGGGGAAAATGTTTCTATGTCGGGATAAACTCTGAGGTGCTTATGTGAGTTACTCTCAGAGGAGTTCAGAAAAAAAAAACTAGGAAGCCATTGTTATGGGTCCCACAGTGAAGCTTGTGTGACCTTTCACTTCTGCCTCTCGATTGCTCATTGCCTCCTCCAACTCCATCCTCATCCTCAAGTCTCGTCCAGATTTTCGGAGACAAGGAGTCAGCAGACTTACTCATCAGTGAGTGTGAATATGGAACGGCGCGAGAGGTGGGAAATGTTGAAGTAATAGTAGATACCAAGACCATCAGTACTTAGCATCATAAAAGTATCTCTTAAAAGTTTAGCCACAAACTTCAATTTGTTTTGGTGACTTTATGTGATAGAGCGACACAAAGTAATGCATGTTTGTGCATGTTTTCTCACATTTTCATAAATAACAATCAGACAAATGTAGCACTTTTTTTTTATTTTCAGCCCTCTGCACTGCGATATACCCAACATTCTCCAGTGGGAGAATGCAAAAGAGTTGAAGTGAGCTGGATGTCGACCTTCTGCCACTAAACATGCAATCAAAGGTTCAAAAACGACTTGGATAAAGATGTATTAAGGTCTCAAAACGGCCTACTCAAAGTCCAGACGTATATCCAACTGAGAAGCTGTTAGCTGTAGCAGCAGCTCAGGGTGGAGAAGCTGAACACAAACGCACTTCCCATTTTTATTTTTTTTTAGATTTTTATTTGTAAAAAAAAAAAAAAAAACAGAAAAGGAAACCATCTTTCTCCAACAACTCTGCACTGCACTGTGGTTGCTGTACAGATTCTAGAGCTGCTATTCGTTTTTTTTTTTTATACTCCACCGGAGTCACGGAGAGTTGCGTGCCATTGAGAACCTCTGCAGCAGGACCAAGTGAGCTAATATAAAAGCAGCAGGACAGACTGAAAGTGTGTGTTTGTGTTTACTCCTATACTGGCTCTGTTCCATCGTGTCAGGGCTTCATAACACTGCACATGTGACAGTGCCAAGATTTGTCCTTAGCTAGCCCACCCAGGATGGCTCGGTAATGGCCGTGTCTAATCTGGTACTCTGAACACACACACACACACACACACACACACACACACACACACACACACACACACACACACACACACAGATACAAAAGGGAAGGCTTAGGTGACCAGTTCCTCTTTTGTTAATTTAGGCGTACCCTGTCATACAAATGCTGCATTCTTTGGCAAATGCTTGAATAACAGTGGTACTTATAAGGTTCAGTTTCATGCCAATTCCAGAACTTTGAATCAAAATGAATGGATTTAGTGAGCTGTCAGCAGGCTGGGCTGTGAAATGGTTGGTCTGCACCTGTCCTGCGGTCAACCAGAGAGCCTAAAATACCTGGTAGCTAAATTCATTCTTTCCATTTCCTCACAATAACTTTAGTCAAGTTTTAACCCAGCAACAATCTCATTTATTGTTCTCAGCCATGTAGAATGCTGTGAAAAAGATCTTCCAGACATAGACAACTAGACAAGATGCACTTTTAAAATGATTATTTCCGTTAACTGTGAAAAAGGACAGAAGAAATCTATCCAAACCTACGCTGGCCTGTGTGAATCCCCTCTAAGCCAAAAACAGCTTTGATTAATGGAAACGGATCCACTCGTATGTGCAGGATTGTTTTAACGAAGACACATTGTAAAGTTTTCAATACCACGGCATCTCAGTCAGATTTAAGTCTGCACTTTGACTCCTGATACCTTCAATTTGGCTTTCGTGAGCCAGTTAGAGATGGATTCGCTGGTGGATTTTGGGTAAGTGTCCAGCTGTGTGCCCTTAATGTGCTTGAGCTCAAGGTCAAAAGCCTAAGACTGGACCTTCAGAGGTGAGAGGCTCAGGAAATAGCACAATGTTTTGTAATTAGTGGAATGCCGGCTCGTTCTCTCTCAGTCATTTTATCCTTGGGCAAGACACTTCAGGACCAAAATTGCAATCAGAAAATGTTGAACCGGTAGCTTGAGGAAAAACCCAAACTTGTTAAGGTCCGTTAGCGTACACTGTGAAAGCCAAAGAAGTTGTGCCTGTGTGGCGAGGGGAGTATTAAACTCAATGTCAGCGAGTTGGGGGCACATTCCTCAGTTGATTTAGTGGACATTAAGATGAAGAGGAATGTGTCAAAGCTGCAGAGGCTTTAGTCCACGGTGGTGTAAACCGCCTGGGAGGAGCTCCGAGCCTTTCTGACAGCCCCGCTATGACGGATGACTGACACTGGGCTTAACGTGAGAAGGACAGAGAGCAGACAAAAGACAAGAGGGGAGGGTGGGAAAAAGAGGGAGAAGCCTGTAGGAAAAAAAGAAATATGAGAGACGTGACTGAGGAGGACGTAAGCAGGAGAGAGAAGGAAAATGATCAGAGATTCAACAGCTATCAGAGGTTATGTGCAGTGAGGTGAGGTAAATAAAAGAGTAGTAACTAAGTCCAGTCAGGAGAGGAGGAAAATGTGCCAAAAGCTGGGATAAACGGGAGGAAAGAATGTGAGGAAAAGTCACAACTCCCCCAGGGACCAAAAAGACCAAGAAGAAAACAACGTCAACTCAAAAGAGTTTCTGAAGCTTATCTTTATTTGCTCAAGATGGTTTGATAGTTGGAAAAAAAAAAGATATACAGAAGAGAAATACAGAAAGACTCTTTTTCTTAAGGTCCCATTTTTATTTTTTTTTTTAACATCGGGTCAGTTGTGCAACACTGACAGAACTGTAGATCAAAGGAAACCAACACAAATTCTTAGTTTTCTCAACTTTTCTCTTATTGAGAACATTTCAAAAAACATCTGAATCAGACTGCGGTGGTGACCCAACGCTTTTAAACTCGAAAGTGGTGCAAAAGTACTAAATCATCAAACAAAATCACCTCAAAAACAAGCAGATTTCTTTATTCGGTCCTGAGACGGTGTAAGCCTTTCAGGTTCGGTCGCGTGGAGACGACACGACTGAACCTTTGGAGAACAACAGCTCACAGAAACGTTAAGAATCTCTACATATTTTTTGTTATTTTTCAACTAACCTGACAGAAGAGCTGAAAACGGGAATGAAGAAGTGATCCCAACAAGAACTGTCTGTGTATCAAAAGTGTGATGCAGCTCAAAGGTAAACGCTGGGCCGCAGCTTCTCATGAAGTGGGGAAAAAAACGGTAATCGTATCGAACTAAGATGCTTTTACTGTCTTCACAGAGCTGAAATCTTCAGGCTCCAGCAACTGATATGTTGACCAAGATGAACCTCCAGTTTAACACTGCGCAGACCACTCAAGTAAAAGGTTTAATAAATGTGTTTTTTTCCCCCCCGCCAAATAGTTTTAGAAAATTATTCAAAGAAACTTCTTTTAGAAGTGAATGCCACACTGAAAATTTAGAAGAAAAAAACAAAAAAACAAAACTTGAGTACATTTATTATAAGTGTGTGTGTGTGTGGGGGGATGTTTCAAGAATCCAAAAGTTTGATGATTTTCTTTCCACATATTTTAAGATAACCAGACTGTCTCTAAAGTTTTGATTGGCAATCAAGTAATCTTGTTTCACTGGGGAATAAATATGATGTGACTCAGGAGCCAGGTTCACGCTGTGCAGGGATGGCCTCTGGGGAATAAATATGACATGAAACAGAGCATAGTTTCTCTCAGCCACACTTGTAAATCAAAAAATACACGAGAACATATCATTCAAAAGGAGCAGGTTTTCCGCTGTGCAACGATGACTTACAAAAATTATTAGTCGGTGTTTGAAATTTTAAGGGGAAATTTATAATAGCTTGTTACTTTCCGATTCCTCTCATGTAGGAAAGTAGTAAGTGCCTCCATAAGGTCTTCTTTTGTTCGCTCTCCACTCCTCCTGTCCAGAATCCAATTCTGCTTTCCCATCCAAAACTTCCCATTTCTGCTGCGATTCTGCATTTGCAGCAGCAGCCGTGCAGTCTGCCATCTCCCGTCGTACAGAAAGGCATTGTTACCAACAACCTTTTTATATAATCAGGTTCACACAGTGTGACATGCTCAAAATCCGTTTCGGAATCACTCGCTGTGTGCCTGTGTGATGTGTGTTGATCTTCCTAATTCAGGAAGTGGCTACAAGTTAATAGCTCCTTGCCTCGACTTGCCCACATCCGCAGTGAGAGTAATAATTAAAAAGATTAAAACACCTGGAACTGTGACAAGGATGGATGGACGATGATCCAAGTTTATCTGAGCAGGATGATGTGGGAGGTAAAAGAAAATATCTCGAAAGCTCGCTCTGTACATCAGCTTTAAAATTCAGATCCAAGCTTTGCAAGGTGGATGCATGATTTAAAACGGACCCAGAGAGCAAGAAATCACCAACTGAAAAAAAAATAAGAGAGCAGCATAACAGATAAAGTAGGTTGAAAAAAAAGATGTTTCTACACTGCAGAGTCTGACAGTAATTATCCATACCATTCTGTCAAATTGCCTCAATAGCTGCTAGAGTTAAGAAAACCAGTGCAACAAAAAGCTGTATCACTCTTTGGATGCACAGACAGTACATTTTAACACAAACGTCATGTGTTTTTTTAAATTGTTGTATATGTTAGCAGTAAAAAAAAAAAATCTACAAAGTAAGCCCCCAGCTACATCTAACAATCTTCAACCTGATAAGGATGACAGAGTTATTCTTTCGACGCAAAGAAAAATGTTAAAACAGCCGAGAAAAGTTTTCTTCACACCTCTCTGACTACAGTACATTTGAGGGAACAAAGATCTGTGTAGTGCGTGTTTGTTTTGATCGAGAAAAGATGCAACGCACAGGCAGAGATAAAATAAAAAAACAAAAACAAAAACAAAATAAAAAGGCATCAAAAAGCAACAACATCCAGCGAGCAAAGAAATGTGCACCCACTTCCTGACGCTGTGCGTAAACATGACCTCGCTTCCTGCGTGATTCCTGAATGTGTCCGCATGCTCCGTAAAATACATTAAAGTGCAAACACCATTTTTATACGAGTCCCTCGTGCCTCGTAAAGCGACTCGTTTACATTAGATGATGATTGAAATAGTTTCTGTCCTCTTCTGATTTTTACAGCTGCGTGACAAGTAGACTGAGTCAAAGTGCACAAGATTAAAAAAACGAAAAGAAAAGAAAAGAAGTAAAGCTAGGAAACAAGCTTTCTGTGTCATTTTGTATTTAAAATTGCTGTTCACCCCTGTGTCCCAACAACCCCCCACTCCCCCCCGGTTCCCAACCCTGACCCTAAACCTCTGATGCTGCTGATGATGATGGTGCACACCCCTGCTGGTGGAGTGGTGGGCGGAAAGGGGGCCGAGCTCTCACACGGTGAGGGAGATGAAGCTGTTGTATCTCTGGATGTTCCTCTTGAGGATCTCGGAGCACGGCCCCAGCACGCGCTCGAAGCGGGGCCGGTCCAGCTTCACGCACTTGAGGGGTCCGCGGGCGACGACGGTGGCTGCCCGGGGACGGTTCAGCAGCAGGGCGATCTCACCTGGACGCAACAGGAGCGGAAGGTCAAAATCAGAGATGGATGGCAAAGTAATTAGAAGGACGATGCTCACCAAAGTAGTCTGAGGGTCCGAGGCGTCCGACCTCGACGTACTCCTCGTTGTCAGATCGGCGCTGCAGAACAGAGGCTATTCCCTGCACACACACAGAAACAGAAAGGTCCTCAGCTATGTAGAAGAAAGGCAAAACTGTGGAAAAAAAAAAAGTGGACAGGAGACTGAAAATCATGAGGAGGATTAGGCTGAGGAGAAAATTCCTCTGCTTCATAAGAACACAGGTGCACTGGATTTAGTCGTAGGCGCTGTGGGACGAACACCTGTTGAGTGGGACGCACACGAACAGGGACGTCCAAGACGGGACAGGACAGAAAAATCCATTATCTCCGTCCCGGTTCCTCCGCTGAATAATAAACACAAACATCTAAGCCCACTTGGGGATGAAGTGAGTCATCACTGTCTCCATCACGAAATCCTCTAAATCAGAACTCATCCGTGAACTGGAAACTGCTGTATTGTCCAACAAAGAGGAGCTTTAAGTCCTTAAATGACCCCCAAACCACTGCACAAACACACACACACACACACACACACACACACACACATGCATAAATTCTGAGCTAATATTAGAAAACTCTAAATCAAAAAAGCACCTGAGTGTCTAACAACTCCAGGGGATGCATATATTCATCATGCATTTTTGTTGTTGTGGGAAGCTTGACTGTGTGATTCATCTAACAAGCAAAGGCAAGGGGAAATTATTTGGATTTATTTTGGCCAACAAAGGATTAATCCTGCAGCTGCTAACAAACTTCAAACTACATGCCTGAAAATGTACAATTTTCCAAAATTTCCCAGAAAACACGTTTGAAGCTGCACTCGATGCACGCTTTGCAAGCACATTCAGCGCTAATCTCGAAACATGCGACGTTTTAAGAGCTGCTGTAATTGATGGCAGGTAAAAAAGGAAGAAAAAAAAAAAGAAAAAAAAAAGGAAAGTCAAGACGGGAACTTCCCGGCTTGTCTTGGACTGCTTTAGAAGACAGAGTTGATTGTTCCAGCAATCCTTCAAACGTTTCTAATCCCTTTCTGCTTTCTGTGCTCCTGGTCGCTGACCAGGCTAATAATGCTAAATATGAATATAATGAGGCTTAATGAGAACCCCCCCTCAAACTGCCAGCAGCTACTCACTGCTGGCAGACAAAGGTGAGACTGTATTTCAACAAAAGGGTGTGTGTGTGACTCTGCGAGTTTACGCTAGAAATGAGCTGTGCAGAGTATTCCAAGCAAGGAGTAATTTGCGAATCCCCTTTTCGAATCAGTGCTGGAAAATGTGCACTGTGCAGTTACCACGTTGACAACGCAACACGTCGCAACAGTGACAGTGACAGTCGGCGAGACCATGGGAAAGTCATTTACGCCGTTCTGCAGCAGCGCCGTCTTCATATGGCGCTTTATTCAGACGGCTTGAATGTGATAAAATATGATTTATCTGATAACTAATCTAATCAGCCAGGAAAAGGAGAGCGTTAAGAGAGCAGCCAAGAGCCCTGGAGGAACTCTGACGGGAAAATCTGTTGGCATGACAACCACAAGTCCTGAACTCAACAAATATGGCCTTCATGGGAAAATGGAAGATGTGACTTAAACTGTTTTGCTTAAATTCTAAAAACTCTGGATGTGGAGAAAAATGAACACTTCACATCAGTGGAGGTGGCAGCATCATGCTGTGGGGAGGCATCTTTTTTTAGAATATCGAGGGAATCTGCTTAGGGTTCAGGGGAAGATGAACGGACTTAAATCCTGGAAGAAAGTCAAACTGGATTTAGAAATTATGTTGCATCATCATTTTAGGCAAGCAGGTGATGAGCTATATAAATACACTCATTTCTTGTTTTGCTGGTTAACACCTGATTGTGGTTTTGTATTGAGATTAACAGCCACTCATCAGTACTTCACAGTTTTTTTTAAAGGTTTTATTGGCCTTCATTTAGCAGTTGTTAGACAGAAAGGTGGGTTATGAGAGAGGGGCGGGGAGACATGTGGCAAAGGTCGGGCCAGGACTTGAACTCGCAACAGCCGCGTCGCGGACCCAGGCCTCCACACATGGGTCACACTTTATCCCTGCGCCACCGACGTGCCCTAAAATTACTTCACAGTTGCTGTTTATGACGAGAAAAGCTATTTTAAATCCCAATAAATGGTGAATCTCTGCCTAATTTACCTCCCCATTGTTGTTTCTTCACATTTTTAGCCCATTCAAGTGCTATTTTTGTAACTTTCGAACTGCATTTGTAGGATTGCAGTTGGATTTTTTTTTTTTCTCCAAGCTGAAGGCGAAACGAATAAGTGGGAAGGTAGCGCTCCTGTGTTTACAACCACCGTAATACTCTCCTTTCCATTCATGTCCAAACAAAGAGAGTGAGACAGTGCAGCGCTGCAACAACAGTTGCTCGTGAACAGGCCTCATCCAGTGTGGTCCAGATAACCATCTCATACTGTACCACCTCAGGGGGAGTGCTCTGCTCCACAGATATTTCTTTTATAAACATTTAAGAGCTTCGCCTGCCTAACAAAGGCCGCTCCAGACCGCTGACAACAAAAGGCGGCAGGAGAGGTCAGGCATAAAGAAAAACAAACAGAAAATAACGGGGCGGGGGGGAAATGCGAGTGAATAAAGAGTTCACGCCAATTAAATGAGAGAAAAGCGGCCGTCTGTCCCTCAGCAGGTCCTTTGTGACAGCTCATGCGCAGAAATACATATTCACATGCATCAGCGCTTAAATAAATACGCCACAGGCCGAAGGTAATGAATCAACTTGGGATGACAAGTCAAAATGTAACAGCTTGCTTGTACGAGGAGCACTGGAACGCCGACGCGCTCAGAGAAACACAGACAGGGGCACGGGGCGAGATGGAGAAAGGTGATATCCGGAATAGCCTGTTCATGGGGCCACCCAGCACCAGGAGTGTCTGCACCTTCTCATTCAAACACACACAGCTCACCGACTTCCCCAGCAGCACCGTTTCTAACTAAATTCGCTCTCTTCCGTCCGCGCCCGAGGGCTGCGTTGAAGCAATTCCAAAAATGGCTTTACTCCGTTAGGACCCGGTGATCTTTACCATCAAATTAAAAATACGACCTGCTTCGTGAACTCCATCGATCCGCCCTCGCTTAGATCGGGCATCAGCTGAACCGCACGTCAGGAAGCAGGTTTGGAATACAGACGAACAGCAGATGATATGTGCTGTTGGAAATCCACAGAGGGTCTTTGTTCTGCGTGACCCACTGGAACCCTCCGAGTCCCGTCAGTGTGATTACTCTTGTGGGAGGTCGAAAGACAAATGTGAGACAGCTTACGAAATACTGTTTAGAGCGATGAGTCTGGGAGACGAGGGCAAATATGTGAGCAGAGAAGACGACTTCATGACGTCTTACCTTTAAGAACGTCTGTGTTTTATTTACATAGTGACATTAAAAAGAAAATTATCTTTTTGTTGTTTGTTTTTTTTACTGAACTAACTTCATATTTGGAAATAAAAATATAGAACCTTAAATATTTTCACATTCGGTTACATTATAACCACAAACTTCAGTTTATTTTTGGGGGGATTTTATGTGATGGATCAACGTGAAGTAGCTTTCAAAACACCGTGTGTGGGAGGAAACATCATTAAACTCCACGTTGAAACACAGCAGCGGCAGCACCATGCTGTGGGGAGGCTGGTCCGAGTTGATCGTAAGGTGGATGGAAAAGACTTTAGACTCGGGATCAACGTCCAGTTGAACAACAGCTTCAAACATGTAAAGCCCGTTTACACTTTTACTTGAAAGCAAAGATTTGCAGCCAACTCATTATTTTTGATATTTTTAATAATAAAAGAATTTAACCATGTGAAATAACAGGGTAGCATACATTATATAAGCCACAAAAGTAAGTAAGTCCACGGAGAAGTATTCACACCTTAACTTTTCCACATTTTGTCACATCCCCACCACCATCAGCAGCGGCAGCAGCAGGTTTCCTCTCAGGACGGCCCTGTAAGTAGTTCTGTCTGCCTTCCCCTCAACTCCAACCGTTTTCCCCATCTATGCTAAACTCAGTCATTACCCCAGCATAATGCTGCCGTCGCCTTACTATACATAAGGACTAAGGATTATTTTATTTGTATTCTAAAATGAAAAGCCTTCCATTTATGACAACAGAAGGAGGAGAAGAAATAAGGACAGAAAAAAGTAGCAGAAGTGGTTGACGTTAGGGAAGCTGAGATTCGACACCTCGTGGCCCCTGGAGCCTGTGAGGGCTTGTTTGTACCGTGTGAGAATAAAATGTAAACATGTCCTCTTTCATTAAAGCCTCAATCTTCCATCCAGGCCACAAAAACATGATGTCTCTATAAGCTCCTTCTTTTAAAGCAGTACGTATTTAGTGGTGTTTTTTTGTTTTTTTTCTTTTCGCTGATTCACAAATAATAGCGAGAGGAGACAGATTAGGACACAAGGGACGTATGAGCAAAGGCACTGCTGTCATATAAATAGCAGCAACAACCATAACATGTGCACATGAGAAGACGCAGAAAAAAGGGAGAATATGGTGAGATTGCAGGGAGCTTTTCTTGCAATTAGTCACACTTTCAAAATCCTCCTTTATTTTGCGGTCTGCCCACACGTCCTGCCCTCCTTTGCTCATCCCTTTCCTTTCTGCCTCCGTCTGTCTCCCTCGCTCTCTCTCGTCTCCCCTCCCGGGAGGCTGGGTCTCCTGACCCCGTGTGAAAGTCAGCAGCACGCATTCCAGCCCAGTCCACGGCGCTCTGGGAAAGTTGGGCTGCCATGAGACATGAGGTTACAAACGGAGCCGAACCGCAACTGGGCGCAAAAGTAGGTGGAAAAACAGTGGGTGTGTACCGGCCCACGAAAGATTTAAGGTGGGAAACGGCGATAAATCTTGTATAAAATGTAGTCATCGTCCTTAATGATAAGAGCGTCTGATCTGTGATAAGCACAAGCTAAAACTTGTTTGTTGAGTCGGAAAACGCATTCCCCTCTTTGCTCCCGCTTTTACTGTATCTCCATCTTCTATTCCCCTCAAGTCCACAACATATTTCTCTCCTTTTGGCATGTACAAACTCCCAGATCGGTGAGTCATGCAAAGCTGATTGTTTTTTTTTGTTTTTTTTCTTTTTCTATTTTCTGCAGAGTCAATCTGACCTTTGAGGGATGTCTGCAGCTAAATTTGGAGGCCTCAGACACGACCAGCTGGTGAAATACAATGTTAGGAAGTTTAAAGCACTCATTCAGCTAAAACCTTCCCAAGTACTCTTGCATTACGACACACATCAATGCACTTTCTTGGCATTTTAATTAGAAACAGACCAACTCAGAGCATAAGTAACTAAGGTTGGAGAAAAAGAATGAAAGTATTGTGCATAAATGTAGACAAAATACTTTTGCTGCAATGTCTCTGCTCTCTTTGAACATCGACAGACTGGCAATTTTTGCTCATTCTCCTTCACAAAGTAGCTCAGGTTCATTTAGATTTAAAGGAGTGTTCCCACAGAATCCCAATAAACTCCCAATATACCTGGATTTTGATTGGGTCATCCTAACACATGAATTTGCTTCAATCTGAACCATTCCATATTATTTTCAGATCGTATCTTTAGTCTTGTTGTCCTGCAGCAAAGTGAATCTCCGCCCTGGTCGCGAGTCTTCTGCAGGATTGCCTTATAATCTGCTCTGGCCATCTTCCCATCAACCCCGACCAGCTGTCCCTGACCACACAGGAGATTGCTTATCGATTCTCCAACCTGATCCGCAGCTCCCTGGGCCTCCTGGCTGCTTCGTGTTGCTCTATCACATGAAATCCAAACACAAAGCTCGTGGCTGTAAAGTGTGCAACTGGGAAAAAGTGTGAAGACTTTGACAGAGTTGAATTTAGATTCAATATTTTTGCTTTTTATGGTAGCGATAACATGTTTAGGGAAAACAAGGAGAGGCTGGGGAGTGACACAGACACTAAAGGCGCTGCTCAAATCAAGGATGGCTGCAAGCACTGTTGCAGCTAAATATAATGTTTCACCATGTTTGCTAAAGTACAGCCTGTAAACATTACATGTGGCCACTGTTCACAAAGAGCTCAATTTGTTGTGTGTGTGATTACAACCTGCTAACCTCATTTTACTGCTCCTCAATAGCTGGTTTACTCAGTGTTGTGTGTGCGTGTGTGTGTGTGTGCATGCGTGTGTGTGTGTGTGTGTGTGTGTGTGTGCGTGGCATCCTGGGTGTTGGTCATTAGGGGAACTGGTCTTCATTGCCACACATTCAGTTTAACAGAGTGTGCACTTCTCTGTCATTATGCTGTCAGGCATTCCCTCCCCCCCCCCCCATTTTTCGCGGCTGAACTGGAGCCCAAAGCGAATACAGGTCAGTGTCGAGATAAGATTTGGGAATTTTGCGGCAACATCTGGAGGTCCTGTACTGACTTGTGGTCAGTAGTAAGAGTGACAACATGCTATCCTTAGCAGGTAATGTAAGGGACTTTAAAGCATCTCACAGCTGAAAGTGAGGAGTGGGGAAAACTTTCCACAGACTGACGTCAGAGGCTGGTGGCTGTTTGCCTCGCCGAAGTCGTTTCAGCCAAACGGAGTAAAACTAGCTGTTGTGGGGGAAGGTGTTCTAGCGTTTTACTCAGTTAAGACACACATTTTTTGTTTATATTGCTTGACTAGTAAAACCAGGCTGTTTAGTTGAATTTTTTTTTTTTGTAGCTAAATCTGTTTATTTGCAAGAAGCAAACAAAAAGATTACATATTGAGAAGAAAAAAAAAAAAAAATATATATATATATATATATATATATATATATTTTTTTTTTTTTTTTTTTTTTTTTGTAAAAAGTCTCCAAAATACCACCATCTACATCGCACATTTTTAT